>NW_006921619.1:14659488-14663364 GCF_000298275.1 Orycteropus afer afer | reverse complement strand
GTGATTTCTATCTTGCAATTGTCTTGACTTCCTCACCATTTAGAAGTTCTGTAACTACTAAAAAAACTACCAAAAAACCTCTTTTTGGTTTATAATTGTCTTCATTTGCCAGTTGATGTCTCTGGTTCCCTATTTACAATCTTGTAAGCTTATTTTACTTTAGATACTTCCATAACTGGCTTGGTTTCTGGGTTATGTCATCATGTCTGTTAATGGTCAATAATTGTTTGTTATTGTTGGTTCTCTGTCCAAAGGACTCCCTTTATCATCTCTTTTAAGGTTTGTCTGGTTTTAACAAATTTCCTTAATTTCTGCTTTTCTGGAAATCTCCTAATTTCACCATTATATTTGAGGGAAAATTTTGCTGGATATATAATTCTTGGTTGGAATTTTTTTCTTTTTCAGCATTTTATATATACTATCCTATTGCTGTCTTGTCTGCATGGTTTCTGATGAGAAGTCAGAGCTTAGTCTTATTGATTGCTTTTTGTAGGTAACTTTTTGTTTTTCCAGTGCTCCTTTCTGGATTCTTTCTTTGTCTTTGGTTTTAGTGACTTTGGTTATGATATCTCCTGGTGATTTTCTTTTGGAGTCTATCCTGTTTGGGGTTGTTGGATTTCCTGAATGGATATATTCTCATCTTTCATCATATCAGGAAAATTCTCTTCCAACTCTTTGACAATTTTCTCTTTGGTTTTATTTTTCTCTTCCTGTTCTGGAATTCTGATTACATGTAGGTTATTCCTATTGATAGTAACCCACATGAATCTTGCGCATTCTTCATTTTGTTTTGATCTTTTTTCTGATTGATCCCTTTCCAAAGAAGTAATCAGGTATTTGTCTTCAATCTCATTAATTCTGCTTTCCATTGATTCAATTCTACTCCTTTGCCCTTTCAATGTGTTATTTCTGAAAATTTAGTATTAACTTTCTGGATTTTAATATGTAGATTTTGTACCATTTCTAATTTTTCATTTAGTTCTTATATTATCTTCCAAAATTGTTCTAGGGTTTTTTTTTTCTGTTTTCCTTAATTTTGTCAGTGTTTTCCTTGATCTGTCTCTCAATTTGTTGAATGTACCTAAATATAATTCTTTTGAATCCCGTATCATGGAGTTCCAATGCTTCTTCTTCCTCAGGATTGTGTTTTGGGGCTGTATCCTGCTCCCTTCATTCTACTGCTTTATCATGCTTCCTTGTGTGGACTGCGGTCACCTGTTGTCTCTGAGACGTTGTGATGTTATTGTATTTATATTTAGTTGGTGATTGTATGTTGGATTGATTTGCCCAAGATTTTCATTTTCTTTGTTATATTTTGATATATTTGAGTAAGCAAGATACTGTGCTCCTCTATTCACTAGTTGGCATCACCTATGCACTCATGCACTCCCCTCCTGTCTCCTTGTGGGTGTGATAGAGAATGAGAGTAGTTGCACTGATCCTAGTTAACTGTTTGTGAAGAGCAGTCTAGGGTGAATCAGGTGCTCATTGGTAGTGGTGCTCCTCTGTCCAGTCAGTGCAGAGGGCAGTGTTGACCCACACTCAGTAAGTGGGGCTGCAGGAAGTGTAGGCATAGCTGGGTGGTACAGGCATGGTTGCTGTCTCCCATTCAGTTAGACAAAAACCACAATCAAAAAACCACCAAAAAAGTAAAAGCAAAAGGGCAAAAACACACACTGAACAAACACACAGGAACAATCATCAAAAAATAAAATAAAGTAGAAAAGCAATAAGTGAGAGAATAGAAAAACAGGAAAAAAATATCTGGGGAATAGGGAATAAGAGATAAGAGGTAGAGTATGAGAGTAATGAAGAAAAAAAATGAGGAAGATGCAAAAAAGAAAAAACAAGGGTTGGGGAGAAATACAAGAAAGAAGAAAAAGGGAACCAGGAATAGGGTAGAGAAAAAAAGCCCAAAACTAGAACCTAGGAAGAAAGAATAAAAAGAAAACAAAGAAGAATCCTGGGAGTGAGGCAGGGGTGTGGGGTAGGGCATCCAGGCTCCATGAGAACACACAGACTGGGATGGAATCCCTGCTGTCCCAGAAGGTATGTGGGAGTGAGGGATGGACACACTCCCATTCACCAAGAGGGTTTGGAGTATAAGAGTAACAAAGGGAATATCGCACTTCTCCAGTCCTCAGTCTGGTATGTCTGTGCTGTCTCATGCAAGCAGGGTCCACTCCTATGTCCATGGAATCTGAGAGAATGCTATCACTTTATGTATCCAAAATGTTGAACCACTTGCAAACATCTAAAATGGCTATGCCCTCCAGACAGCCAAAAGAGCACAGCTCAGGCCATGTCCCTCTTCACTATTCCCCTTTTTATTCATCAGCCACCAAAGTAGTCCTCTGTGCGGTCTCCAGTGAGCCTGGCCAACCTCTAGGTCAATTCCTAGGTCCTAACACCACTGGAAACATCCAAACTCTCTGTGCCATCAAGATCACCAACAATCCGCAGCTCCTCCTATCTCTCTTCTTCACCGTCTTCATGCAGTTCTTCTACTAGTTGGAGTTAGTCCACTTTTGTATCCTTCCTTTCAAAGCTCAGGGCTCCTGGATTGATTATCTTCTGTATCCGTGTCAATTGGTTTCTCTTTCCTTTGTTGAAGAGGGTCTGTGTAGTCCAGCTACCTATTTCCTTATCTACCAAAAAAATTGTCTTGATTCACGCATCTGAATGCCTTTGCACAATCATACACATGTAAACCTCTTTCTTGTATTCTTTTCTTTCAGCCAAGATCCATCTGACATCAGCAAAGATCTCTCTTATGTCACATTCTCTTTTGCATCCAGCTGCATTTCTGGAAATTCCCTGTCAAAATACTGCTGCAACCATTTTTGAATAGTCTTCAGGAAGATTTTACTTGCCTGTGATCTTAACAATGTTGTGTTGTTATGTGCCATCGAGTCAGCCCCGACTCATAGTGACCCCTCCTTGGGTTGCCAAGGCAATATCACTAGGGAAGTAGATTGTCCAACCTTCCTTCCAAGGAGTGGGATATTAACAATATTATCTGATAGTTTCTACATTGTTTATGGTGTAGTGAATTACTTGGTATGGCTTTTCTGACCAGTCTTTGTGACTGTCTCCAGATTACAGGGTTGTACCAACCATGCTAATGTGGAGATTGGTTAGGTTTGTCATTCTACTAGGATTAAAATGAGTTTTTCTAGAGGCAGAAATAAGGATCTCATTGCCATCAAGGGACAATAGCCAGAGCTGGAGGTGGAGTGGAACATGTCCTTGAACCCAAGATCCCTGCACTGGACCTCCTTGGCAAAGATCACCAGTGGAAATGACTGGCTGAGACAACCAGCTGAGGAACCAAGAGGCAGGAGACAGAGCGGAATGCTAGCTGACCCATGGAGTGAGAAAGATGAGTGCCTTTGGGCAGGAAGCTTGTTGGCAGAGTAGGGTACACCTAGATGCACTTATTGGTAAAGCTAAAAAAACTTTGCAATACTTGCCTGAACAGGGTAGGGGTGATGGCAAGGGCCAGAGAGGCATGCTTGAGGGAATAGCAGAGGGGAGCCTGTCCTGATCAAAGAATTGTATTCTGAGAGTGTTCCTGAACCTGAATTGTGACCTGCTACTTCCTTAATAAACCCCATAATCATGAGTATTGTCTGAGTTCTGTGTGGTCATAGCAACAAATTATCAAACCCAGCAGAGAAGCAGTGAGTGCCATGGTGCAGTGTAGTAAATTACTTAGTATGGCTTTTCTACCCATAAGTCATTGTAAACTCAGTGGTAGAATGAGCAACTGAGGAGCTCCTGATTGTAAATGTTATCCACCTGGGTTATTTCTGTTGGGTGTGGCACAACGTAATGGTATGGGAGGCTCACTCTCAGGTGCTTAGAATTCTGTTG
>NW_006921619.1:14650182-14658663 GCF_000298275.1 Orycteropus afer afer | reverse complement strand
GAGTTTGTGTTTTGCCAATTCCTTCAGTGCAGCTTGGATGTCTTCCTTCAGTACCATTGGTTCTTGATCATATGGTACCTCTTGAAATAACTGAACATTGACAAATTCATTTTGGGTACAATGACTCTGTGTACTTCCACTTTCTTTTGATGCTTCCTACATCATTCAATATTTTGTTCTTAGAATCCTTCAGTACTGCATCTCAAGTCCTGAATTTTTTCTTCAATTTTTTCACCTTGGGATATGCTGAGCATGTTCTCCTCTTTTAGTTTCTAATTCTAGGTCTTTGAAGCTTCTAGTTTCTATCAGTTCTATACTGTAAACTTTCTAAGACATACATTCTGTCCTTTTACCATAATTAGCAAAATTGTTTGGGATTTGTTCTCTTTTTAAATGGAGCCACTGCTTAACACTAGTCTTTTTTTCTTTTCTTTTCTTTTTTTAAACATGTCCCCTTCATCTTGAGTTCTTTAATTTGATTCAGTCTTTAATTGTCCTGATTTTGTTGTCAAAAAATGTTTTCTGAAAGGGTTCATGCCATGTATGGTATGCCAGTTGTATTCATCCATGTATGAGAATGTCTGCCTGCTGCTGTTTTCACACATGAATGGTATCTTGGCTGGTAGAATATTCTTCAGCCACAGTTCCGTTCCATAGAATCTTTGAAGGCACTGTGGAACTGTAACCTAGAGTAGAATGTACTGAGGAAGAGTCTGATTTTAGTCTGTATTTTTATCCTTTCTAGAGTTCTTTCTAATCGGATCCTGGAAAATTCTGTCATTATTTTTCTTCAGATGTTTTCTTCTTCTTTTCTCTTTTAGGGAAATAAAATGTTACAGATGCAAACTGCTTATGATTTCCTTCCTAATTCTAATGCCAGCGCCTGCCTCCACAGAACTTCTTTTATGACCTTGTGTTTATCAATCTCAGTAGGCTACTCCACTTTTACTAAAGAACCCTGTGTCTACGAACAATATGTAGTCATACTTTATGGCCCTGTTTTATGTATTTCCTTGTTTCTTGCAGTTTGTCACTCATGCTTTGTATCTCTTTGTAATTTTCTTATTTTATTTCACATTATGTTTTCCTAATTTATCTATATTGATGTATGTAGCTTTGTTGTAAATATTAACTGTCACATAGTAGTCCATTGTTTTGAAGGATGTTAGGTTGTTTCCAACTCTTCACTGATCCAGTGTTGCAATGAACATTCTAGTATATGTTTACTAGGGAATGAATATAAGAGCTTCTGTTTGGATGGAATTGATGGGTCAAACAATATATTTTTTCAGTTTTTTTGGATATCTACAAACAAGTTGTATAATCTTATTTTCTTGCTAATATGTAAGAGTTCCCATTTTTGCACTTACTCTTAAAACAATGTGTAACATGGGAAAGTGCTATATAAGTTTTACTGTTATTGTCATTGAGATAATATCCACCTCATAAAAAGTACTGAGTAGCTTTGCCTATAAAGCCTGGTTAATATGCATAATATATTCCCTGAATTTGTGTAAAAATCCACATAAAAACATCTGGGCCCTCTATATTCTACAGAGAACATTTGATTGTCAATTCAATTTTTATACTTGTTATTCATTTAATTCATGTATATTATTTACACTTGATTCAAATTTTGTAATTAATACTTTTACCAATAGTCACCTTTATTTATTCTTAATTATATTCATTGACAGTTTGATATATTTTATTAAGTATGTAGCATTTATCATTGATTATTTAAAATATATTTTTTTAATTCTGGTGGAGATTTGTCTATTTTATAAGTAAGTTTTTTTTAAAATTTTCATCAGTTTTTTTATTTTATCATTTACTTTCTCTTTTTAAATTATTTATGCTCTTACAATTCATGTCTTCTTTCTCCAAACTACTGCTTTAGTTTTATGTGGCTCTTCTTTTGTAGTTTGTTGAGTTGAATGTGATTTGTTCATTAACTAGAGACTTATTTCTTCATTTGGAAAATAATATTGCTGGATTGGGGTGGAGGGTTACATTTTCTTATGTAGATGATTTTTACTTTAATTCCAGTTTAGTTCCAGAACACAGCCTATGCAATACTGATTTTTTGAAACTTCCTCTTTTTACATTTCAAAGAATGTTTGGGTCACACTAATTTATTTTTTTGCCAAAAGTTCTTTATCCAGTGCTAATATTCTTTTCAGATTAATAAATTAGTTTCTGTTATAAACGTGTTAAAAATCTCTCACAAAGATTATGAATATGTCTGGTTCACCTAATGAATTACATATGGTTTAGTAACTACAAGCTTGTAATGACAATCTTTTCTCACTAGATTGTGGCATTTATCAATATCATTATTGTCATATTGCTTCTGTGCCTTTTTAAATATTATTTAAAAGTCATTAATAGTTTGTAGTTTATATTATGTTGTTGTTGTTATGTACCATTGAGTCGGACCCGACTCATAGCGACCCCTCCTTGGGTTTACGAGGCAGTAACACTACAGAAGTAGATTGCCCCATCTTCTTTCCGAGGAGTGGCTGGTGGGTTTGAACCAACAGCCTTCTGGTTAGCAGTCAAGTGCCTTATTATAGTAAATATTTATTAAATTATCCAATACATTTTAGTTTGTACTCACATCTATGCTAAAGTACTATTATTTTATGTATTCCCATGGGTGCTAATAAAAGGTCTCATGCTTACCAGGAATCCAGAGTCCATGATACATACATAATTATCTGGGGGAATTCGTCAGATATTGCAGAGGATTAAAGGATGATAACAGTGGTGGTGCTGATAGTATGTGTGTGTGCATGTGCACATGTGTGTAAATATAATACAATTTAAACAACTTGGGACTAGATAAATAAAACTTGGTGGTCCTAAAAGCTTTTGAAGAAGTATGGTGAGGATATTATGCTATAAAACTTCACCATTTTAGAAAAATTAAGTTGTGATAATTGGGAAAATTATAGAATAAAGAAAGAGTAATAGCTTGTTTTTAACTTGCATGGATATGTTAATGCAAAACACTTCAACCAGGTATTAGAAGCTGGGAAAAGTGATATCATGACAGGATTATATAGGTGACACATACTTTTGTGTAGAGACTCAACAGTGTGCTACAAATGTGACACTTAAGTCTAAACTGCAAATACTGGGAATTGTATTTAAAAAAAAAAAAATTCATTGGATCAAATTAAACAGTTTTGTAAAAAAAAGGAAAAAAATATTGAAAAAAATGTTTTCATACTCTGTGAAAATTCACTGGCACTAACTGGTGTAAAAGTAATGTTTAGTATTCTCGGAAAACCCCTTTCTTACCCAAATGGAACCTTCCCATTGCAATTCTAAATATGGTATGAATTCACTTATATTCTTATTCTGGGAAGTTGTAGGGCAAACATCAATGAAATCTGTGAATTTTTTGTAATTTTCTTCTTCACAGCATCAATATGCACATGACCACCTTGTTAATTAATCCAATGAACATTCATAGAATGTTTACTTGGAACAAGACTCTACCCAAGGCTCTGGAATGGTAGAGACAAGAGAGCAAAAAGCTGTGGACTCAAGAAGCTCACCAACTAGTCAAGACAAACAAGTAACGAAGCTGCAATGGGAGCATAATATGGAACCACAGAAGAGGTTGTTGTTAATTCTGTTAGGGGTTGGTCCAAAGGCTTGGTGTGAGATGACTTCATGAATGAAATATCACAGGATCTCATCTTTAAACAAAGAGACAATTTCAATAAGGTTAAATGTGGGAAGGTCATTTAATGCAGAAGTGAAGAGACAGGAATATTCCTGGTTTTGTTGGGAAGAACAGGTAGTCCAGTGTAGTTAGAGTGTGAGAAACAGAGAGAACAGTGGTTGATGAAATTAAGTTAACTAATAATAACAACAGTAATAACAAACATGACAATAATAGCCAACGTTTTTATATTTACTATGTGCCAAGCACTGTTTCAAGTTTTTCGCATATTATTGTAAGCCTCAAAACAAATCAATAACATAGTTATTATTATTATCTTTGTAGTACAGATGAAGGAACATGTTAGTACAGAGAATTTAAAAGTTTGCCAAGGTCTCAGTGCTAGAACATAGTACAAGTGGAATTAAAATCCAGGCATTGGACACCAGAGCACAGGCTCGTGAACATAATATTTCAACTAACGACATAAGGAAAATTTTTTACAATATCAGCTACTATCATAGAAAGCATACCAATTTAATTTATTTTTCTATTTCCTTGGCATAAATGACTCCCCAGAGACAATAGTTATTTGTAAGTACCATCCAGATACAAAAGGCAGAGAAATGCAGATGGGAACTGACAAATATCATAAGCCTGGTGCTAATTAATGCCATTTTTAAGAATTGATTATGGCTTTTCAGTATGAATAGCTGAGCTATGTGTGCTGTGAGAGGAAGACAATGTTAAAATAAGGCCTTAGGAGAAAAACCATAGTTGACAATGTCAGCTGCTCCTGTCACTGTGGAAATACCAACCTGTGAATTATTTCAGGCCCTTACATAGCCCTGAAGCTCTTATGGGCAAATGGTTTTATTTAAAACAATTTAAACCAATCTAAGTTAGTTGATTATTGTATTTCTCAGTTGTGGCCTGAAGCCAGAATTTCTCCAGTCCTAACTTGTGTCCCAGTTAAATTCATATTTTAAACTTTATGTTCTTAGTGAATCCAGCTTCAATTTCATTTACTTTCTTGAGGACTTAAAGAAAGTGCTACTATATAACTTTCCCACATGTAGTTGTGTTATACTGCTATGTTCCAACTTATTTTTCCAAAACAGGAACTTGTTAACCTTGGCAACTAAAACTTCTTTAACACTCTGAAATTGAGTTTTAAAAGTTAACATCATTGCCACCTGTCTTAAACCACTTTACTGACCATTCAATAACTCCCTCTTCCATGAGAGACTCCAGATCCTAAGTTTACATTTCCAGAAATGCCATATTCTGACCACATCACTAGAGATTCCATCAAAATGCTTTACACTTTCTTCCAAACCTTATTAATGCTGTTTTATTCTGAAATATCTTTCTCCATCCCTCTGACTCCAAATTTGACAAAATTCTACCCAGGTTCTTTCTCAGTTTTACACTCAATGTACTTTGTTAAGGCCTTTAAATAGAACTGATCAAATCTCACATGTAATTACACTATCTGGTAAAATTTATTCCATGGTTGCTTTTTTCTTCCTCAACTGTGAGCTCCCGTGAGAGTGAGTCTCATAGGTCATAGAGACTTTGCATAGTTTCCTATATATAATTTCTATACATAATGTCCATAATGTTACTGAGGTAACCTTATCCTCAGTATTTGAAATGGTGTTTGAAATTGAATAAGACAGATATGTTGAAATCTATAGCTTTATATTTGAGACTGGGAGGAATAATGAAAAGATAACCATAAGTTAAAAAAACTTGCATTCAAACCTGGCCCTACCACTAAATCTTTCTTGAGGCTTAGTTCTCTCTTGTTTACAGGAGGCTAAATTAAATGATCACTAAGTTTCCTTCTGATATTTAGAATCTGTTCTTCTATGATATCCTTTGTAAAATCTTACACGTAAAGTATCAAATGCTTCTACCATCAGCCCCTAACTCAGCTTGAGAAAGTTGCCTTATATCATGCTCCATCACCACCACTCATCTGTCAGTTTGTCATGTTGGGTGGCTTGCATGTTCCTCTGATGCTGGAAGCTATGCCACTAGTAATTAAAATACCAGCTAGGTCACTCATGGTGAATAAGTTTCAGTAGAGCTTTCAGACTAACAAAGTAAGAAGAAATATGTGGAGGTCTAATTCTGAAAAAATTGGCAACTGAAAACCTTATGAATCACGGTAGAACATTGTCTGATACAGTGGTGGAAGACGAGCCCCTCAGGTTGGAAGGCATTCAAAATACAGCTGGGGAAAAGTAGAAACAATCTAATGATGGACAAAGTAAAGCTTTCAGGATGTTCATTTGCTGATGTGGCACAATGCGAAGTAAGAAGAAAACCCTATAAACATCCACTAATAATCAGAACATGGAATGTACTAAATATGAATCTAGGAAAATTAGAAATTGTAAAAAATGAAATGAAATGCATAAATATTGATATTCTTGGCCTTAGTGAGCTGAAATGGACTGATACTGGCCATTTTGAATCAGACAGTCATATGGTCTGTTATGTTGGGAATAACAAATTGAAGAGGAATGACATCAATGTCATAGTCAAAAAGAACATTTACAGATATATCCTGAAACACAATACTGTTAGTGATAGAATAACATCCTTATACATACAAGGAAGACTGGATAATTTGACTATGATTCAAATGTAAATATCAACCACTAAAGCCAAAACCAAAACCAAAACCCACTGCCATCAAGTTAATTCTGGCTCCTAGCAATGCTGACAGGGTAAAACTGCCCCACAGGGCTTCCAAGACTGCAAATCTTTACAGAAGCAGACTACCTCATCTTTCTCCCACAGAGTGGCTGATGGGTTCCAACTGCTTAGTTTTTGTTGGAGACTGATGCTTTAACCACTGCATCAGTAGAGATCCAAGCCAAAGGTGAAGAAATAGAAGAATTCTACTAACTTCTGCAGTCTGAGATTAATTGATCAAACATGCAATCAAGATTGAGATGTGAAAGTTGGAAACAAAGAAGGATTGCTGGTTGGAAAATATGGCCTTGGTGAGAGAAATGATGCCAGAGATCACATTACAGAATTTTGTAAGACCCATTTATTCATTGCAAATACCTGTTTTCCACAACATAAATCATGATTATACATGTAGACCTAACCACATGGAATATGCAGGAATCAAACAGACTACATCTGTGGAAAGAGGTGATGGAGAAGCTCAATTTCATCAGTCAGAACAAGACCAGTGGTTGACTGTGGAGTCATCAATTACTCTTATGTAATTTGATGTTGAAGCTGAAGAAAATCAAAAGAACTCCATGAGAGCCAAACTACGATATTGAGTATATCCCACCTGAATTTAGAGACCATGTGAAGAAAAGATTTGATGCATCAAACACCAATGTCTTAAGACCAGACAAGTTGTGGAATAATATTCAAGAATATGACATGTGAAGAAAGCAAACGATCATTAGAAAGGGAAGAAATAAAAGACCAAAATGGATGTCAGAAGAGACTCTGAAACTTATTAATGAATTTAAAGTAGCTTAATCAAATGAAAGAAATGATGGAGTAAAACAGCTGAAAAAAAGATTTCAAAGGGAAGCTCAAAAGACAAAGTAAAGTACTATATGAAATCGGGAGCTCTGGTAGAATAGTGGCTAGGACACTTGACTGCTAACCAGAAGGCTGGTGATTCAAACCCACCAGCCACTCCTCAGAAGGAAGATGGGGCAATCTACTTCCATAGTGATACTGCCTTGGAAACCCAAGGAGGGGTCACTATGAGTCGGATCTGACTCCATAGCACATAACAACAACAACATATGAAATCTGCACAAAACTGGAGTTAGAAAACCAAAAGGGAAAGAACACACTCAGCATTACTCAAGCTGCAAGAACTGAAGAAAAAAATTCAAGCCTTAAGTTGTAATATAGAAGGGTTCTATGGGTTAAATATTGAGTGACACAGGAAACATCGAAACAAGGTGGAAGGAGAGGTGGATACAAGATGGTGTCCTGGTAATACACTTTGCCTAATCCCTCTACAACCAAGTGAAACAGATGCAAATAATGATCCTGAAACTCTGAGCATGAAGAAGAAGATAAAGAATAAGATTGAGCACTGATTGAAAGGGGAAATGGAATGAGATTAGTGAATGGAGAGAAAGAAGAGACCAGAATCAGCTAAAGCATAGCATGGACATTTTGAATAGAGACATAAGATATTAATGAAGAAAGAAAAAAATAAATAAATAAAAGAAAGAAAGAAAACTTCATGGAATCCACACAGCGATAACAACACAGAGTAGAGAGATCAAGAGGAATTCCAGGAAGAGGACATTAAGACTCCACTAGTCAGCTGTAACTGCTGCATCAATTATCTCACCCAACAGACAAGCACCATTATTAGCTCCTACAACACTGGATCAATGACACACGGTGGGCCATACTTGCTCATCCAACTGCAGCTCATCTTCATGTCAAACAGAGACTTGCACCCATATTCCCATCAGTTATTTCACCAATCTGGAGATAGGTGGGGAGTGCCTCAGTACTGCTAAGTTAACAACCAAAGAAGCACACCTTCCCACTTATCCAGATATACTGAAACAAAGCAAAACCATAAACCAACACACGATCAACAAATGAAAACAAGCTCAAAATATCTCAGAGGCAACAGACAACTTCAATTCAAACAAAGAAACAGGACAAATATGGAAACAAGTTACCAAAACAAAGAACAAGAAAATCTCCCCAAGGAAGAACAGGTAATAGAACTACTTGATAAGGAATTCAAAAGATACACACACATACACACATGTCCTATATAT
>NW_006921619.1:14644140-14650082 GCF_000298275.1 Orycteropus afer afer | reverse complement strand
TATATGGGAGCTCTGGTAGCATAGTGCCTAAGGCACTTGACTGCTAACCAAGAGGCTGGCGGTTCAAATCCACCAGCCACTCCTTGGAAGGAAATTTGGGCAATCTACATCCATAGTGATACTGCCTCAGAAATCCAAGAAGGGGTTGCTATGAGTCAGGTCTGACTCTACGGCACATGACAACAAGAGCATTTTATATATATATTAAATCCCTTAACACCAATTTGCATGAGGAAAAATCAGAAAAAAGAATGAAGATAAATGAAGAAATTCTAAGTGTTATATGGGATGATATTAAAATAAATAACAAATCTGATTAGAATTCCAGAACAAGTTGTTGTTGTTGTTGTTGTTGTATGCCGTCGAGTCAGCACAGACTCATAGCGACCCCTCCTTGGGCTTCCGAGGCAGTATCACTACGGAAGTAGATTGCCCAACCTTCCTTCCAAGGAGTGGCAAAAAAAAAAAAACCACAGAGAAAATTATTGAGTACTGGCTAGCAGAAAGCTTCCCCAATATCATGAACCTCAAAAAGATATCCATCCAAGAAGTTCAACAAATCCATATACGATAGACCCCAAGAGAAAGTCACCAAGACATATTATAATCAAACTTTCCAAAGTCAAAGACAAAGAAAGAATATTATGAGCAGCTTGGGTAAAACAAAATGTTATCTATAAAGGGAAACCAATAAGACTACTGATTTCTCAACAGAAACCATGCAGGTAAGAAGCCAATAGGATGACATATACAAGATGTTAAAAGAAAGAAATTGCCAATAAAGAATTATATACCCAGCAAGACTGTCACTCAAATATGATGGTGAAATTTGGACATTTCCAAATAAACAGAAATGGAGGGAATTTGTAAAAACCAGACCAATACTATTTGAAACATAACAAACTCACTATCATCAAGTCAATTCAACTCATAGCAACTCCTCCTTGGGCTTCCGAGACAGTATCTCTATGGAAGTAGGCTGCCCAATCTTCCTTTCAAGGAGTGGCTTTCCAGCTAGCAGTCAAATGCCTAAAGCACTACACCACCAGAGCTCTTAAAAGAGTCCTTCCAACAGAAATCCAGGAACTGGAGATTAAGAGATGTGACAACATCATCCAGAAACCAACCCAAGAAAAGTTTTCTCAAATCTTAAAAGCTTAAAAATTGGAAAATAGAAAACCAAAGTAGTAACTCTGCAAACTATACCAACTGCAAAACAAATAGAGGGAATAAATGGTTTAATCACAAAACTTGCATATGAAGAGGAAGTCAGGACAATGTCAATATATAACACACTGTTCTAAACACAAGGAGATAGCAATTTACTACAGGGTAACCACAAAGAAAATTTATAAATCTTCTAACTAAAAGAAGAAAGTCACAAGAATTCATCAAACACAAAATCAACAATAATGAAGAAAAAGGAATGAAAAAAAATGAACTCATACAAAAATACTTGGAACAAAGAAACCATCAGCACCACAACAAAAAACACAAAACAATGACAACAGTAAATTTAAGTCTATCATTAATTACACTAAATGTGAATGGATTAAATGCATCAGTCAAGAGAAAAAGTGATAGTTTGGATAAGAAACCAAGACCCATCAATATGCTGCCTACCAGAGACTCACCTTAGACACAAAGATAAAAAGAAAGTGAAAATCAAGACATAGTAAATAAATAAATAAATATTTATACACACACATACATATACATATGTATGTGTGTGTGTATGTGTGTGTGTATACATATATTAAACTAATACCAAAAACTCACTGCCATCAAATTGGATCCAACTCATAGCCACCCTTTCTTGGGTTTCTGAAGCAGTATCACTACAGAAGTAGATTGACCAATCTTCCTTCCAAGGAGTGGCTGGTGGGTTTGAACTGCCAGCCTTCTGGTTAGTAGTCAAATGCCTTAGGCACTACACCAACAAAAAAAGAGCAGAAGTGGCAATTTTAATATCTGAAAAAATAGACTTCAAGACAAAATTGAGCATAAAGAATCAGGAGGTACATTATATGATGATAAGAGGGTCAAAACCCCAAAAGGACATAATAATAAATGTCTATGCATTCAATGAAAAAGCTCCAAAATGCATAAAGCAAACATAACTGAATTAGAAAGAGAACGAGACAATTGTAAAATTGTAAAATTATCTCTTTCTTCTTCTAATTCAGTTATGTTTGCTTTATGTATTTTGGAGCTTTTTCATTGAGTGGGTAGACATTTATTATTAATATGTCCTTTTGGGCTATCAACACTTTCATCATCACATAATGCACTTCCTGAGACAATTTTCCAATAGTAGTAGATTTTCACACACCATTTTCAATAAAAGATGGAACAACTAGAAAAAAAAAAAAAAAAAAAACTCAACAAAGATACAAAAGATCTCAACAAAAATATTAACCAAATTGACCTCATAGACATACACAAAGTGCTCCACACAATAAAACAAAATACACATTCTTTTCTAGTGCATATAATTCATTCCCAGAATAGACCACAAAATTCTCAATAATTTAAAAACATCAAAATACTACAAAGCATCTTTTCCAATTACAACATTATAAAATTATAAATCAATAGAAAGATGAGGGGAAAAAAAATCAAATACACTGAAACTGAATCCTATGCTGCTCCAGAACCAGTAGGTAACAGAAGAAATGAAGTGTGAAATAAAAAATAAATTTCTAGAAACAAATGAGAATGAAAACACAACATATCAAAACCTTCAGTAGACAGCAAAAGAAACACTCAGAGGTCAATTTATAGCAATTAATGCACACGTTAAAATAGAAGAACCAAAATCAACACCTTAACCCACAACTCCAACAGTTAGAAAAAAAGCAACAAGACTACAGTCTGCAGAAGAAAGGAAATAATAAAAATCAGAGCTGAAATCAATGAAGCAGAAAACAGAAAAACAATAGAAAAAAAGAAAAAGACAAGTTGATTCTTCAAAAAGAAAATGAAATTGACAAACCACTGGCAAATTTAACTAAGGAAAAGAAAGAGAAGATGCAAATAACATGAATAATAAATGAAATGGGTGACATCATGACAGAACCAACTGAAAGAAAAGGGATACTATGAAGAACTGTACTTCAACAAATTTGAAAGCCTAGAAGAAATGGACAAATTTATAAACACAAGACCTACCTAAACTATCAAGACTAAAGTAGAAAATTTGAGCAGACTCTTAATAAAGGAAGAAATTGAGCAAGCCATTAAAAAAAAAAAAAAAAAAGACCTCTCCATAAAAATAGTCCTGCTCCAGAGGGTTGCACTGAAGAATTCTAAAAAACATTCAGAGAAGGGGTGACACTTATCCTACTCAAGCTGTTCCAGAAGATAGAAAAGGATAGAATACCATAAATTCACTCTATGAAGCAAGCGTAACCCTGATACCAAAACCAGGCAAGGACATTACTAAAAATAAAGCTATAGCTCAATATCCCTCATGAATGTATATGAAAAATCTTCAACAAAATCCTAGCCTAAAGAATCCAACTCTATATATAAAAAAAAAACAAAACAATATAGCATGATCAAGTGGTATTCATATCACACATGTAAGAATGGCTGAACATTAGAGAAAAAAAAAAAAATCAGTGTAACCCACCGCATAAATACAACAAAGGATGAGAACCACATGATCATATAAATCAACACAGCAGAGGAATTTGATAAAATTCAGCACCCGTTCCTGATAAAAACTCTCAGCAAAACAGGAATAGAAGGGAAATTTCTCAACATAACAAAGGGCATATACACAAAATCAAGAGCCAACATTATTCTTAATGGAGAGAGACTCAAAGCATTCACCTTGAGAACAGAAACCAGACAAGGATGTTCTCTATCACCACTTCCACACAACATTGTATTAGAAGTCCTAGCCAGGACAATAAGGCAAGAAAGGGAAATAAAAGGCATCCAAATTAGCGAAGAAGTAAAACTCTATTTGCAGATGACATGACCCTATACATAGAAAATCAAACAGACTCACGAAGAAAATTACTAGAACTAATTGAAAGATTCAGTAAAGTGTCAGGATACAAGATTTGTATATAAAAAGTCATTTGGATTCCTCTATATCAATAAGAAGATCTCTGAAAAGGAAATATAGAAAACAATACCATTTACAATAGCTACTGTGAAGATTAAATACTTAGGAATAAGTTTTACCAGGGACACAAAAGATCTATAGAAAGAAAACTGCAAAACATTACTACAAGACTCCATAAGAAGCCTATAAAAATGAAAGAACATGCCATGTCCGTGGATAAGAAGACTTAATTCTGTGAAAATGTCAATACTACTCAAAGCAATTTATCGATTCAATGCAATCCTAATCCAAATTCCATCAACGTGCTTTAAGGAAACAGAAAAACTAATCACTGATTTCATATGGAAAGGAAAGAGAACTGGGATAAGTAAAGTATGACTGAGGAAGAAAAACAAAGCAGGAAGTCTCACACTTTTTAACCTCAAAAGCCACAGCCACAATAGTCAAAACAGCTGGTATGGGTGCAACAATAGACACACAGACCAGTAGGACAGAATTGAGAATCTGGAAATAGATCCATCCACCTATGGATAGCTGATCTTTGACAAAGGACTGAAACTCATTAAGTGGGGGAGAGATAGCCTCTTTAACAAATGGTGCTAGTAAAATTGGCTATCCATTTACAGAAAAATGACACAAGATTCATACCTCACACCATACACAAAAACAAACTCAAGCTAGATCAAAGATCTAAAGGTAAAACACAAAACTGTGAAGTTCATGAAAGATAAAAAATAAGGAAAAACTTAGAGGTCCTAATGTATGGCATAAAATAGGCTATTCAAGCATAAGTTAAAATGCACAAACAGCAGAAGACAAACTAGGTGACAGGGACTTTCTAAAAATTAAATTCTTTTGTGCATCAAAAGATTTCTCCAAAAGAGTAAGAAGAGAAACTATAGATTGGGAAAAAAATAATTTGGTAACAACATATCCAATGAGTAACTTATATCTAAAATTTATAGAAGCTTCAACCCCTCAACATCAAAAAGATGAACAATTCAATTCAAAAATGGGCAAAGGATATGAACAGATATTTTGCCAAAGAAGATATTCAGGCAGCCGACAAACACATGAAGAAATGCTCATGATCGTTAGCCATTAGAGGGAAAGGTTTACACAGGAAAGGAAATTTTTTTGTTGATTAACAAGGATGAGAAGGAAGAGGAAGTATCTTGGGGCTATAACAGAAATACCACAAGTGGATGGCTTAGCAAACAGGAATTAATTTGCTTACATATTAGGGGGCTAGAAGTCTGAGTTTAGAGTGCAGGCTCTAGGAGCAAGGTGAAGGCCCCTCAACACTGGGCTTCAGCTCTGCCTATAGTTCCAAGCCTACTGGAGCTGGAGGCTTCTTTCTAACTCACATGGATATTGGCTGCTGAGGCTGATGAATCCAAGGTCAACAGGTAAAATGGCACAATTCCAAGATCAGCAGACAATATGTCAAGCCACTAGTTCAAGTCCAGGAACAATCTGAAGATTGTCAGACAACATGTCAGACCATTGGTTCAAGTCCAGAAACTGGAGATAAAGACTCTGCAGACCACTAGATGAAGACTTGGCCAAATGCAGGATCCAAAATGTCCCAATACTACAGACAGGTCTCAAAGTTTCTCCTTATATACTGGAAGTGGGCCATAGCCCAAAGGCAACTACTTAGTTGCTCACAGAAGATTCCATCATGGAGATGATTATAATCTCATTATGGAGAATAATTACATCCAGCTGACCATGGTTTTGACCACAGCCCAGCCAAGTTGACAAACAATCTTAACTACCGCAGGAAAAGAGGGAAAATAGATGGACAGTTGAGGAGCTCTGGTAGCATAGTGCCTAAGGCACTTGACTGCTAACCAGAAGG
>NW_006921619.1:14642534-14643930 GCF_000298275.1 Orycteropus afer afer | reverse complement strand
ATGATGAGAAAAGCAATATAACAAAAGCATATGACTAGCACAATATCACGATGGAAAAAGAGAGGTACACAAGAGATGAAGACAATAAAAGTAAATACTATTACAAACACAATACCACATTGTCAGTAATAGTAAACTGTTGAATGCAAAAGGAATCTGATTAGTAAAATTTCACCCAAATCACAATAAACTTAAAAAAATAAAAAAGAAGATGGAAGGAATATGCAAAGTCATTATTCAAAAAAAAAAAAAAAAATTGGTAGACATTCCAACATTTCAGGAGGTAGCAGATTTAAGGAAGAATTCCAAGCTGGACTGGAGAAATTGGTGAAAAACAAGGCTTTAGGAATTGATGGAAAACCAATTGAGATAGTTCAGCAAACAGAATTGGAATACAGGTACCTTGCCAACTACCAATCGGAAGAAATTCATATCTGTGCCCATTGAAAAGAAAAATTATCCAACAAGATGTAGAAATTATCAAATGCTATCATTAATATTACATCAAAGTAAAATTTTGCTGAAAATAACAGTTCAAAAACTGTTGTAGCAGTCCATCGACAAGAAACTGCCAGATTCAGCAAGATTCAGAAGAGGACAAGGAACAACAGATATCATTGCTGGGGTCAGATAGATTTTGGCTGAAAGCAGAGAGTATCAGAATGATGTTTACTTGTGTTTTATTGACTATGCAAAGGCATTCAACTGTGTGGATCATAAAAAATTATAGATAGCGTTATGAAGAATGGGAATTCCAGAATATTTAATTGTGCTCATGAGGAATCTGTACATAGACCAAGATGCAGTCATTCAAACAAAGCAAGGGGATACTGCATGTTTTAAAATCAGGAAGGGTGTGTGTCAGGGTTTTATCCTTTCACCATACTTATTCAATCTGTATGCTGAGCAAGTAATCCAAGAAGCTAGACTATATGAAGAAGAGTATGGCATCAGATTTGGAGGAAGAAGACTCACTAACAACCTGCAATGTGCAGATGACACAACCTTGCTTCCTGAAACTGAAGAAGACTTGAAGCACTTATTGATGAAGATCAAGACTGCAGCCCTTAGTATGGATTACACCTTAACATAATAAACCCCAAAATTCTCATAACTTGACCAGTAAGCAACATCACGATGTACAAAGAAAAGATTGAAGTTGTCAAGGATTTCATTTTACTTGAATCCACAATCAATGTCTATGGAAGCAGAAATCAAGAAATCAAATGGCATGTTTCATTGGGCAAATCTGTTGCTAAAGATCTCTTTAAAGTGCTAAGGAGCAAAGATGTCATTTGAAGACTAAGGTGTGCCTGACCCATGCCATGGTATTTTCAATTATTTCATATGCATGTGAAAGCTGGACAATGAAGAAGGAAGACCAAAGAAGAGTTGA
>NW_006921619.1:14639850-14642109 GCF_000298275.1 Orycteropus afer afer | reverse complement strand
AGAGAGAGAGAGAGGGAAAAATTTATATCAAGGAAACAGCTCACACTGTTGTAGAGGCTGATAAATCCCAAGTCTGTGGGTCAGTCATCATGCCTGAGGTTTCTCGTGACTCACATAGCTGCAGGGGCATGATTGACAGGCAATACACCAGGCTGCTGGCTTCAGAGGCTGATGAATCCCACATTGACAGGTTACATGTCAGATTGTTGAGTCACAGGCTATTGAAGAAATAAATACAAGATCCACAGGCAATAAAACAGGATGCAGTTCAAGTTCAGGAACCAGAGATGAAGATTAGTCAGATACAGGATCTAGATCCAGCAGAAAGCCAGAAGACTTTGCCAGGATGTCCATAAGTATATTGGAAGCAAGCCACACCCTGAGGAAAATCCCTTTCAAATGATCGGCTTCTTGCAGCAGATCTCATCATAGAGCTAATTATATTAAATCTCATCATGATGTAGATATTAAATCTACATCATAACTGCTAAACCATTGAAAATCATAGCCCAGCCAAGTTGACACACAATCTTAACTATCATACTTGGTCAGCAAAAAAGAGGTAGACTTCAAGAGATAGATTAACACAGTGGCTGACAAAATGCCTCAAACATTTTAATGACTGTAAAGATGGTACAGGATCAGTCACTGTTTCATTCCATTGTACGTAGGGTCACTATGAGTTGGAACCAACATGATGGCACCTAACCACAACAATACACTTCATCAAACCTCATCATACAGGGTCAACTAGTGAATCTGCATAGTATTGTCTGATGTTCCCTAAAATTTTTGGCAACTGGACTGATTATGAAAACCCTGCACTAAGACAAAATTTGAATGTAGATTTAGAATTAAAACCTCTTTCCACTGAGGAAGAAACTGAGGTCCAGAGAAGTAAATTATTTTCTCAAGTCAAGTAAAGCAGAACCCTTATTCTAACCCCAAATTTTCATCTTCTAGGAATAGCTTTTTCCAAAAGAACTAAGAATTTGAAGATTTAATTGACTTAAAAGCCTGAAAAGGAGGTAATGAAGAAGAAAACAAAGGAAATGAGGGTGTGTTTAAAGCTATATCTGTGGTACTTAAATGTAGTGGAAGTAATCACTGCATTTTTGATTGGTAGTATAATTATAGTGTATATGAATTGTAGTTCAAACATGCAGGTGGGAAACAATTTTTCTTTATTTTTTATATAGCTCAGCCTAATGTATATGTTGGATTTCCTTTCTACCAGACATTGGAAGTCTTTATCATGTTAGCGTTCCTCTCCTTTTCCCAAATTTTCATCCAAGTTCCAAAGGATTTATTTTATTTAAAAGTACTAAGGGTATCTTGTTCTCAACTGCCATCAAATCATCCATTGAAATATCCACCAGGAATTTGATTCATAGCCCACACAGGACATGGTTCAGTCATTGCTCATTCCCAAAACCGATGTCTGGTTCCTTCTCTGTGTCTCCTTTGTTTCCTTTTGGTGCTCCTGGGCCCCATTGTATCACAGTCCTAACTGCATATGCTGCACAAGCCATTTCCATTCACGATCTTGCTTCTTGTCCAAGGTTCCCTGGAAAGGAAGGCAAAGCCCTCTCCATTGTCTAACTCCATGTATTTTTGTGGGAGTTCTGTTATCCTCCACAGGGTTTTGGGCTGGCGTAGAGAAAAGGGTAGAATAACTTTCTCAGGATCTCATAATGCCTACTTATTCCTTGCTTTTATTGTGACTCAGCTCACAACATAGGAAATATTTTTTATACTCTTTCATTATAGATTTCAAAGACACACAAATGTAAAGAAAATATTATAATGAACCTGTGCACCCATAATCCTTTTCTTTATCTATACTCCAATCTACTTCCATTAACGTTATTTAAAAACACATTTCAGTTATCAAATCATTTCATCTCTAAACATTTAAATGATTTTTAAGAGATAAAGGATGATTTTATAAACATCATCATATTATTACAGAAATCCATTAATAATTCTTTAATATAATCAAATATCTACTTCGTGTTCATATATTTCACATGTCTTCGATTATACGGAAGCTCTGGTGGTATGCTGTTGTTGTTATGTGCCATCAAGTCGGCCCCAACTCATAGTGACCCCTCCTTGGGTTGCTGAGGCAGTATCACTACGGAGTAGATTGCCCAACCTTCCTTCCTAGGAGTGGCTGGTGGGTTTGAACCGCCAGCCTTCTGGTTAGCAGTCAAGTGCCTTAGGCACTATGCTACCAGAGCTCCTTCTGGTGGTATA
>NW_006921619.1:14603550-14639575 GCF_000298275.1 Orycteropus afer afer | reverse complement strand
TTCATCATTATTGATTGAGATGTCTCATAAATCTTAATAGTAAGGATATAAAATGGTACTGCTGCTGTGAAAAAAGGTATGGTGGTTCCTCAAAAATTTACACATAGAACCACCATTTAACTCAGCAATTTTGCTCCTGGATGTATACTCAAAAGACTTGAAAGCAGATATTTGCATATTAGTGTTCATTGAAGTATTATAATTATAGCCAAAAGATGAAAACAACCTAAGTGTCATCAACTGATGATTGGATGAACAAAATGCAGCATATATGCAACAAAATATTGTTCAGACGTAAAAGAAAAATGAAGTTCTGTTATGCTATGACATGAATGAATCTTGAAAATGGGATTCAAAGTGAAATAAATCAGACAAAAGAGGGCAAATATATATAAATCCACTTATATAAAATGTCTAGATAGACAAATGCATAGGGACTAAGATTTATTAGTATTTACCAAGGGTGATTGAGAGGGTGAAAGGAGGAGCTTGAGGGGTACTGAGTTTCTATTAAAGGTGATAAAGAAAAAAAGTTGGAAATGGAGTGGTGATGGTTGCACAACTTGGTGAATATAATTAATATCACTGAATTGTACATGTAAAATAGTTGAAATGATAAGAGTTTTGTTATATATGTTGTTGTGTTGTTGTTAGGTGCTCTTGAGTCATCTCCAACTCATAGCAACCCAATGCACAGCAGAATGAAACACTGCTCCATCCTGCTCCAGCTCCATGATTCTTGCTATACTTGAGCCCACCACCGCGGCCACTATGTCAATCCATTTCGTTGAGGGCCTTCCACTCTTTCATCAACCTTACCAAGCATGACATCCTTTTCCAGAGAATGGTCCCTCTGACATGACCAAAGTAGGTGAGACAAAGTCTGGCCATTCTCGCCTCCAAGGAGCATTCTGGCTGCACTTCCTCCAGGACAGACCTGTTAGTTCTTTTAGCAGTCCATAGTATTTACAGCATTCTTCTACAACACCACAGCTCAAAAGTATCAAGTCTTCTTCAGTCTTCCTTATTCATTGTCTAGCTTTCAAATGCATATGAGGCGATTGAAAATACCAGAGCCTGTGTCAGGCACACCTTAAGTCCTCAAGGAGACATCTTTGCTCTTCAGCACTTGAAAGAGGTTCTTTGCAGCCAGTTTGCCCAGTGTGATATGTCGTCTGATGTCCTGACTGCTGCTTCCATTGGCATCGATTGTAGAACCAAGCAATGTGAAGCCTTTGACAATTTCAGTATTTTCTCCATTTGTCATGATGCTACTTATAGGTTCAGCTGTGAGGATTTTTGTTTTCTTTATATTGAGATGTAATCCATACTGCAGACTGTATTCTTCAATCTTCATCAGTGAGTACGTCAAGTCATCCTCACTTTCAGCAAGCAAAGTTGTGTCATCAGTGTATCGCAGGTTGTTAATGATTCTTCCTCTAATCCTAATGCAACATTCTTCTTCATATAGTCCAGATTCTTGGATTATTTGCTCAGCATACAAATTGAATAAGTATGGTGAAAGGATACAAACCTGGTGCACTTCCTTCTTAATTTTAAACCATGTAGTGTTCCCTTTTTCTGTTCAAACGGCAGCCTCCTGGTCTACGTACAGGTTCCTGATGAGCACAAAGAAGTGTTCTGGAATTCCCATTCTTCTCAATATTATCCACAATTTGTTATGATTCACACAATCAAATGCTTTTGCATAGTCAATGAAACACAAGTGAACATCTTTCTGGTATTTTTTGGTTTGAACCAAGATCTATCTGACATCAGCAATGATATCCCTCATTCCACATCCTCTTCTGAGTCCAGCTTGCATTTCTGGAAGTCCTCTGTCAATATACTGCTGCAACCATTTTTGAATTATGTTCAGTAAGATTTTACTTGCATGCAATATTAATGATATTGTTTGATAATTTCCACATTGTGTGGGGTCACCTTTCTTTGGAATGGGTACAAATATGGATCTCTTCCAGTCAGTTGGCCAGGTAGCTGTCTTCCAAATTTCTTAGCATAACCAAGTGAGTGCCTCCAGCGGGACATCTGTTTGTTGAAACATCTCAATGGGTATTCTGTCAACTCCTGGAGCCTTGCTCTTCACCAATTCTTTTAGTGCAACTTCTACTTCTTCCTTCAATACCATTAGTTCCTGAAAGTATGCCACCTCCTGAAATGGAGGAAGATCTACCAGTTCTTTTTAGTACAATGACTCAGTGTATTCCTTTCATCTTCTTTGCATACTTTCTGCATCATTCAATATTTTGCCCATAGAATCTTTCAATATTGCAACTTGAGGCTTAAATTTTTTCCTCAGTTCTTTCAGCTTGAGAAATGCCGAGAGTGTTCTCTCTTTTGGTTTTCTAACTCCAGGTATTTGCACATTTCATTATAGTAATTGGTTTTGTCTGCTTGAGCTGCTCTTTGAAATCTTCTGTTCAGCTCTTTTATCTTGTCATTTTTTCCATTTGCTTTAGGTACTCTTAACTCAAGGGCAAGTTTCAGTCTCGTTTGACATACATTTTGGTCTTTTCTTTCTTTCTCTTATTTTTAATGACCTCTTGCTTTCTGGGACCTTACCTGCCTCCCACCCCTTACTTGGATCCTGTGTATACATATACAAAACAAAACTCATTGCCGTGGAGTCAGGTCCAACTCACAGTGACCCCTCTTTGGGTTTCTGAGGTGGTTTCACTATGGAAAACGGAAGTAGATTGCCCAACCTTCCTTCCAGGGAGTAGTAGCTGGTGGGTTTGAACCACCAGCCTTCTGATTAGCTGGCAAATGCCTTAGGCACTACACCATCAGAGGTGTGTGTATAGATATAGACACATCTATATCTATATCTATATCTATATCTATATCTATATCTATATGGGAGGTCTGATAGCGTAGTGCCTAAGGCACTTGACTGCTAATCAGAAGGCTGGTGGTTCAAACCCACCAGCCACTCCTCGGAAGGAAGATGGGGCAATCTACTTCCGTAGTGATACTGCCTCGGAAACCCAAGGATGGGTCGCTATGAGTCGGGTCCGACTCGATGGCACATAACAACAACAACAACAAATATGTATATATATATGTACACAATAAAATATATATATTTCAAGTTAATCAGTTTGGAGTCATTTTATTGCTGTTCTGTTTCTTGTTTCCTCTTTTGTTTTGTTATGTTTTGTTTTACTTTAGACTTGAGTCAGCTTTTGGCCTGAAGCACTCTGTAAAGCTGAAACTCCAAATGCTTGAAAATGAGAATTTGTCAAGGTAACCCTTGCCCTTCTTTACTGCCAGGCTGAGAGATCCAGTTGGAAATAATAGCAGCTGCTCCTGGTGCCCTAGTTTAGGAAACTTCAAATACAGTTTTGGCTTTATCCCATTGTAAGTGCAGTCATTTCAAGATTCCATGGAATGGGACATGACCCATCTATTTTATATTTGGATGTTACTTTTACTGAAGATAGACTGTAAGGGTGAGGGTGGAGGAAGGGCTGGAGTGAGAGCTTATTGATGTCAGCTCAATGATATCCATATTTTTAGAAAACCTTTCACTTCCAAGAATGTGTCCACTCTATCTCAGTCTTACCAGCCCCTCCAAAGTTAGGAAGTGTTTCACTTGAGTTGAGCAAAGGTGAACCAGGTTAGGAATTGGACACTTCCAGCTCTGTGGGTGACTTACCTCACAAAGAACCTTCCTTCCTAGAGTGGGAAGGAGCCACTACTCCACTGCTCTGCTAACAGCCTATTTTTGTGATCAGGAAGTTATTGCAGAATCATGGGAATAGAAGATGGAAAGAATTTAAGAAGCAATCCATTCTAACTTACAGCCACTTAAGAAGAATCTTTAACCTACTTTCCAATAGGCTACCAATTCCTCTCACTGTGTGCTGAGCTGATTTCATCAAAGCCTAAAATTCCCATCAATTTCATAAACAAAGGCATAGAGGTGTTTATCAGTCTATTCATGGTTAGATTTAAATGTAGCGACTACCTTTCTACAGACACTTTTTTTTTCCCCCATTGGAAAGTTACCCTTTGGTAAACATGATCCCAAACCACTGTTCACTGATGCAAATACATAAATAAGTTAAAGATAAAATAATAGAAAAATTCAATATAACGTACTTAAGCCAATGAACAACAAGATGAACATCAAAACACATTTTACATGGGATTATTGTTGTTGTTGTTATGTGCTGTCGAGTTGGACCCTACTCATAGTGACCCCTCCTTGAGTTTCTGAGGCAGTATCACTACAGAAGTAGATTGCCCCATCTTCCTTCCAAGGTTACATGGGATTAATCACCCTTTAAGATAAGGATCCTCATCTTGTCATTAACATTCTGAATATCTGTACAATGTTTAAACTTAAGTTATAGAATCAGGAAATCAGAAGAAGAAATAAGATATTTAAACAATTCCCTTAATTTTACCAATGATAAAATGGGGACCAGGAAGGACATGCTTAGAGCCTCCCAGATAATTATTAGTAGAACCCCCACTGACTATTTGTGTTATAGAATATTACCTTCAATTAATCTCTGCAAACATCTGATTGAAGTTTCCAATTATTATTGTTAACAAATAGCTTCAGCAGAATTTGGTGCAACATCTCATAAAGTAGAAGTCTTTAAAGAACCTGTGATTGGACTGAGTTTGTGGTGAAAGGTTTGAAAATGCCACTCACCTTAAGTCAGTTACAGAAAAATGGCTTCTCAGGATGGAAATCAGCAGTGCAATGTTCTAATGCAACCACTACCTCTGAAATGCTGGATGACTTATGGTAATAACTGAACTTTTCTAAAATGAATGGATTTAATTTAATCATTCCTACAGTCTCTGAGAGAGCTCCCCTGGATCAACAAGTGTAGTTGCTCTTGCTTAATAAGTATTTATTGAAGGAACTGTGCACATGTTTGGTGAAAGAGTCTGTCATCATATTAAGTTTAGAGCACATCTTTCATTAGAAGAAATTAATGAGGAAATGTTAACCAGGAGTATTGATTTATTTTACAAATGACTATCCTCTGTGTAATCTTTGTGAGGTATTGCCCTAATGTTTTAGAATAATAAATGCATACATTTAGTTTTAAAAGAAGTCAAAGACTTGAAAAATAATGTAAGTAAATTCCCTACTGAAATAACTTACATTAGCAATGGAATTTTTAGTCTTAGAAATTACCAACACAGAAAATGGAGAAGATAAAACAAAAGGTAAGGAAAGAGGAAGGTGAGAGAATAGTCAGAGTGGTGGAAATCTTCAGCTGAAAAATTGCTGGAATGTACAGAAGTCCTATGAGAAAAGGTGACCTGCTCACTTTAAATCAATAGCTTAGTATTACACACAGTGCCCTGGACAGGCCATTTCTTGCTCTTTTCTCAGCAAAATATGTTCAAAACCATGTTTTGAAAAGTTTATCTCCTTGGAAATATATGTTTGACTTATAACTTAAGTGCAATGATAGATCATATTGATTATTATTATTATTATTGTGATTTGGGTGAAGATTTACAGAGCAAATTCATTTTCCATACAGCAGTTCACATTCACTTTGTCTCGTAACATTGACCACAGTTTACCACAATACAACAGCTCCCCTCCCACGTCCTCCCCACAGTTACCTCTTCCCAGTGTCCATTCCTCCATGGACTCCTGCCCCCTGAGCTGTCTCCCTGTGCATAAGCAGCCCTTCTTTCTCCCATGATTTTTCTCTCCAAGGATGTATCTACTTGAGGTAAATGTTCAACTCATATGCCTGTCTTTTGTTTGGCTGGAAACCACAGGTGTGGATTCAATTCCAGACCCAAAGGGCAGCTAGGGTCCATAGTCTCAGTGGTTCCACCCAGCTCTATCAGACCAGCAAACCTGTTCACCCCTTTTTTTCCTCCAATGCTTTTGAGTTTTGTTCCACATTGTTCTCCCTCTCTATCAAGGATCTCCTACATAGATCCCCTTTCAAGTGGATGACAGTGGTAGCCAGGCACCATCTAGTTCTTCTGGTCTCATAGTCATATAGAGATCATATTTGTTTTACATAAATGGGTATTACAGTAAAATGTTTTAGAATGCAAAACACACGAAAGATCATTATTATCTACATTTTAAATATGGAACTGTTTGATACTAAGAATGAAAGTTATAATAAAACGCAGTCTAAACAGCCATCAGACAAACTTACATAACTTAAAGATTAATAGAAAAAAAAAAATGCCTGACTTCCTTTCCGGAGGTTTCCACCTTTGTCCTCCTACTCTGGTGGTGTTTTGGTTAAGGCATTGGGCTGCTAACCAAAAGGTCGGTGGTTTGAACTTACCAGCCACTCAATGGGGAAAAGATGGGGCAGTCTGCTTCCGTAAAGATTTACAGCCTTGGAAATTCTATGAGGGTCACTATGAATCAGAATCAACTCCCTGACAGTGAGTTTTGGTTTGGTGTTCTTTAAGGACTTTCATCACAACTGTAACTCATTGCACCCATGCATTTACACATTTGACTTTCTCCACTGAACTGTTTTTGAGGAGAGAAACCAGTGTCAGATTACCCAATAAGTAAAGTAAGCATGGGCTTACTTGTGCTTACTTACTATTTTGTAGTGGACAAGTTCACATTTTTTCATCACATCAAGGATTCTGCTTCAAAGTATGGCTGGAAACTGTCTCTCTCCCAACCCCACAGCAGGTTTCTACAGAACCAAAGCCTCTTGTCAAATTTACAATCCCTGATAGGGACAGAGTACTCAGTACACAAGTGGTGCAACTCAGGTGAAATTGTTCACTAAGACATAAGTAAGCCGAACTAAGCGTATGCTTACCTTGCTTATTGTGGAATCATCTCCCTCTCACAAAAACCAAATCTTATCTATCTTCATAAACCCCGGTAAGTGCTCGTACCAGAACATGTGAAATGTTTTCAAATTAATGCTTGAAAATGAGGATCTGTATTTCAGTGGCATTTTCACACACACCCTTGTTCATTTATTCACGTGTGAACATTACAAAGTCTTTTACCCTCCCTGATCTCCAGATCCCTAATGTGAAGAATGCAAATGACCATGATTACTCAGCCACAGCATAGGGTTATTACCAATCAAATTAAATGGGGAATGTCATTGTGTATTGAAAATTGCAATTGGTTCTAGAAAGTGAATTATTATGTAAAGCAACTGTGCATATTTTTTGGTGGTCACCATTTAGTAACAGAAAGTTAAGTCAGTAAGAAGAGAAATAAATTAGGCTGTCACAGGAGTGCATTTTAGGCATTAAGAAGATTTTTATTCATTTTTTCTTTAGCCAATATGGTACTAACTACTTCCAGAAAGGTTTTTAGTAATGTGAAAAAACAATGCAATTGAATGAACATTTTTTACCAGAAAGTTTATTTATTCACACAATAGTTCATTTCACCACGGCTATCTGCATGACATTGGGCTCCTTTTGTTAGTGTTGGTTTTGCTCAGAGCATGAATATGAAGGAAAAAGATAAACTGACTTGCAGAGTCTGTCGCTACGTTTCACTTTGATTTTTCTTTCATAATGCTTGCTTTTTGTACCTGTTCCAATTTTGTTCCTTTCCACCACTAGTGGAATTGAGGTATATCAGGCTGCCTCTCTAAAATCTCCTTTGGAGATGTTTCTTACTGAATAAATTCTCATCGGTTGATTTAATAATATTTACATAACGAGCTCTGAGGGCATAGTGCCTAAGGCACTTGACTGCTAACCAGAAGGCTGGCAGTTCAGATCCACCAGCCACTCCTCGGAAGGAAGGTTGGGCAATCTACTTCCATAGTGATACCACCTCAGAAATCCAAGGAGGGGTCGCTATGAGTTGGGTCCGACTCAATGGCACATAACAACAACAACAACAATAATATTTAATAATACTGTTTTCACTAAGGAGGTGTGATGGTGAAGCAGTTAAAACACTCAACTCCTAACCAAAAAGTCAGTGGTTCGAAACTACCAGCTACTATGTGGGAGAAAGATGAAGCAATCTATTTCCATAAAGATCTACAGCCTTGGAAACCCTGTGGAGTAGTTCTGCTCTGCCCAATAGGGTCAGTATAAGTCACAATCAACTTAATGGTGGGAGTTGATTTATTGCTTTCACTGTCCTGGTCAATTTGTCTCAAAATTCTATACATTATACTTATACAGTTATCCCACTGAAAACCAAGAAATTCCTAGAACCCAACCAGCATATATAGTATGTAGAACCACCAGATAACATAGACTCACAAATGTGAAAGGGACTCTGGGAATCAACTGAACAACATTCATTTTTTGTGTTGTTGTAAAAATGTAGGTAACAAAACATCTGTCATTTCAACATTTTTCACATCACAATTCAATAAGATCAATTACATCAATCATGTTATGTAATCATGCGGCAACATCCTTCGAGAGAACAAAAAATATTGTTCAAGGTCATTAAGCTTATCAGTGGCAGAGCTGCATTTAAAATTTCAGTTTCTTGACTCCTAATTTAGAGCTCTTTCCATGGAACAGCTCAGTCTTCTTTTCTGATGCTAAAGTTTTAAATATTCAGAATTGTCCAATTCTTTGAAATGGCCTAGTGTAAATTCCAAGGACCTTTAGGCTTCATTCTTTTGGGGATCACCCCGACACACAGCCCCAAGCCAGTCATTTTCAGACCAACCAGGGACTAAGGAAGGTGTCTGTTATTGACTGTGTGTACATTGGTTACTACAAGTATCTTCAATTTTAAGGACTCTCCCTGGATCACATTTCCCTGCAAGCTGCACTGCAGTGACCCAGACACAACACTGACAGCTGTGGAGTAAATAAATAAAAACAGAGTATTTTGATCCTAATGGGTATGAGGGGTGGAGGGAGCAGGGTTGGTAATGAGAAGAGATACAGACACAAGGAAACAGCCACAGCTGTGAAAAGAACAGATGCGAGCCAGCAGCAAGGGAGAGAGACGGTGAGAAGGGGAGGAGAGAAGAGATTAGGGTTCCACCAATGTCAGAAATGTTGGAAGCTCTTGGAAAGGATACACATACTTGGGACAGGTGGGAAGTGTTTACATTAAAGCCAGAATATCAAATGCCTTCCTAAATGCTGGCCACAGCACTAGAGACCCAAGTTGACCCAAAGGAAAAAGATATGTCCTCTCCAAGAGAGCCCTTTACAGAGATAGCCTCCAGAATTCTTTATATTCCATTAAAATTACTGGATATCAGCTGTGGGAATCAGTGTATTACACTGTATGCCAAGTCTTCCAAATGGTGTTCCCTGGATCAGCAGCATCAGCAACACCAAGGAAATTGAAAGAAATGTCAATTTCCTGGGCCCATCGAGACCTAGGTATGACATGGAACAAAGATATGAATCATAATTTTAGAGCCTGAAATCTGCATTTTAATAACTCTTCTGGGTGGTTCTGATGCATATTCAATATTAAGAAACCCTTCTCTATATGCACGATCCCACTCAGCTTCTCCAGGATTCTCCATAAACCTATCACCACAATCAACAGGCCTCCATTCGACTTCACACTTGGTCCATCTGGGTTCTCTGGGGACCCATGAGCTGACATTATCCAAGCAAAAATCTCCCAACAGAAACAAGAGATACAAGACACTTTAAAGTATGTAACTCCAATACCTTGGGAAACAGAAGCTAAACCCACAGAGCAAAAGCCTAAAATCTACACAATGAGACTTCATTTAGGAAATGATGCCTAACCCACACTCCAAACCAGAGACTGACCTAGTAAAAAGATAGTAAGTTTCATCTCAAGGCCATTTACAATAGCCTTTCACTGTGCCTCTCACTTAAAGAATGCAAAATATTTTCTAAACCATTAAGTTTCTGAGTTTGAGCTCATCAAAGAGTCTTAATCTCATAAAGAAGGCTTAGAAAATTTGGTTTGAAGGGAGTTCCATTTAGCATGAAGAAATGTTTATTCCCATATTTTGCCATTATGTTTAGAGATTGGTAATATTGTGGCTAGGAGTTGAGAGATCTAGATCTCTATCCTACCTCTCCTACTAACCCCTAGATCCCTTGACAGGTCACTTTTCCTAGTTCATGCCAAATTTCTCCTCCTATAGAAAGAGGGCCTTGTAGAGAGCAAATCTAAGGTCTTTTTTGGTAGTGGAGCTGGCAAGTTAGTAGTCCATTACAGTAGTTAATGAGATGAGGGTTCTAAGATCAAGTCCCTGTGTAGTCTGCCTAGCTTGGCTCAGTGAAGTCTATCATCCATTTACAAATGTGTACATTAGTTCCTAAAGGGCTCTGGTGGCTCATGAGATATGATATGGCAGCAATATATCAATCACTATTTTTAGGGGAAATAACTCAAAGTACTTACTTCTTTCTATCTAGTAGTGCTATGGTCCCAAGTAGAAGGGAGTCACAAAATTCCATAAAAATCAATTTTAGAGGTAGACTAGATAAGAATGTAAAAATCCAGGGAACACTCTTTTGAGTTCTTCTGGTCCTTTGCACTAGGTTCTGCTCTCATGTTCTCATACCTACATCAACATACCTACATCAACTTTGCCAGTTCAATCAACTAAGTCTCACTCTGCCAAAGGGCACAATTCTAAAAGTACAATGCAGATCCAGAAATTACTTGAAAAGGAGAGTGGGTGAAGAGGGAAAAAGAGAGAAAACTATTTAGTACTAGCCATGTGCCAGAACTATGTGAGATGCTTTATGACAGCTATCATTTCATTTCAGTATTTTGAGAAAATCTAGTCTTACACTTCTCATTTCACCAAGGTGGAAACAGAATTCTCAGATAAGAGCCCCTAGATGACATGAGTTCTTGGCTCACAAGAGTTAGGAGCAGACCTGGAACTGTGTTCTCAGCCCATGATCTTTCTTCTGCTTTGCTCCTTCTCCTGACATTTGTTGTTTCCCCAGAAGCTCAGTACTCATCCAGAAAAGTTTAGAGGCAATAGAGAAATAGATAAATATTTGAAAGGGGAAAATTTTTTATTTTTTTTAAAAAAAAAAAAAACTCTAGAAATAACTTTGTTTTAAGCTTTGGGGAAAAAAAAAGAGAGAGACATTTCTAAGGATAATTCATGATTACCTCAAAAAAGCATTCAGACAATAACTCCAGTTTAAGTAATTTCATCTTGGACTTCCAGAAAGTCCCTGTTCTTTCAGACATTAGGAATCACAGTGGCCATGGTTTGTAGATGCAAAAGAATAATTATAAGAAAATGTGCTGACTGCTTACTGTGTGTCAATTACTATGGCCTTGCCTAATTTAACCCTTAAAATATTCCAGTAGACGAGATAGAACCTATTATCATTTCAGAATGAGGAAATGGAGATTTAGTAAGGTTACACAACTCGCCTGAATTCAAGCAACTTGTAAGTGGCAAAAGTAGTGTTAAAATAAGCTTTGTCAAATTGTAGAGCCTGAGCTTCTAATCACTACACTGTACTCCCTCTCAGAACAGATAATGCTAATTAATACTTACACTGTCCTTCAGGGTTTATAAATCCTAATACCTTCCATCTTATTTAATCCTCACAAAAATTTGGCAAGATGTCATGGTAAAAACTATTAAACCCCACGTAAGAGATGAATACACTGAGGCCATGTGGGGTTAAGGTCTAAGGTCTGGCTGAAAAGTGCAAAACCAAGACTACTGAGCCTTATACATTGCATTTTTCCTTGTACTACAATAGCAGATCCTAGCTGGTCAATTGAGGCATCATGAAGATATATCATGAAGCCTCTGTCTAAGTCAGTGCAGAAGGGAGTGGAAGAATACCCAGCCAGCCACTGGCAAAGATGGAAAAGGAATAATGGTCATTCCCTGAGGTACCACCATAATACTCAATATTTCCTTCTCTAACCAGTAAGTCCCTGTGAACTGGAGTTATTGAAGTCCTAGTCATTCTTCTAAATATGAAAGGAACAACAAGAGTGAAAAGCACAGATGAAGACTGTTCTTTCTAGTAACCTGCAAATCTTTCCTTCTTTGGTTCCTTGTTCTTCTATCTATATATGGACCAGAGGATCTCGAAGCTCTGACATCTGTTTATTCCACTGGTCCTGGGAAGTCAGACATCTCCATTCTACCTTCTCCCCAGAAGCCTTAGTTACAGGGGGCAGGGCCAACCTTCTTGGCTCCCCACCACCAAATCCTACACCCTTCTTCCAGGTGTCTATGCCAAATAAATTATCATCACACTTTTTGACAAACTTGCACTGTGTTCTGATGAAAATGCATCACACATGAAAGTATATTTAAAAAATAAAATATATAATCATGTCAAATTTAAACTTGAATGGACATAGATTTTTATATAAGGAGAAAAGTTCTGTTTTTATAAGTAGATTTTGTACATGCTGGACTTCTCATTCCTAATCATAAAATGAATACAAAATACAAAAACAGAGGAAAGAAGGGTTTGTTTCAAAAACAACATAGCTTCTTGAATCATTCAAACGCTAGTTTATTAAGAAGCCCTTGATATATTTTTGATGACAGAAAATTTATTTATAATTACTGAACACTGATTTCTTAAAACATCTGAAATCCATTCTTTCACACTTTTCCCCCATATGCCCATATTTATTGGCCATCCAAACTTTATATGCATGTATTTGCACACACAACATACACGCACATACACACACACATCCATTTTGACATGCATGCTGTAGGGATAAAATACAAAGCTATAAATACAAAAGCATTGATCAAAAGGCATAAAAATGAGAGCTGATTATCAGCCTCTTCTCTATTCTATAACCCAGGGCAAGACTTTCAGCATCTTTGGTCCTCAGTTTTCACGCCTGTAAAATGAAAACAATAATCTGTCACCTGCCTAATTCACTACTTCACAGATATTTTGTAAAGATGAAAAGGAATCATTTATATTAAACAGTTTTGAAAACTATATGGCATTATACATGTAAGGCATTCTTACTATGATCATCTGATTATATTTACTCTGTATTTCCCTTTTAACTTTCCCCCACCCTCTCTCACTGCTCCACATAATGTGAGTCTGTGATTGTTTTATAGCTGTTGTGCTCTTTTAACTATTTTCATGTCCTGGGAATCTGTGAATAATTAACTTGATTATTGCATAAATCTTTTTACTGTTACTATTTATTCTCTCAGTTACTTATAATTTGTTACCATTATATCATTTCTTCAAAAGTTAGGCATGCCAAGTATCACCTTTTATTCAGAAGGTCCATGTTCTAATATTGTTTTTATTTACTGTTAAGAGGATTCAAGAAGTCCCTGGGTTGTGCCAAGAGTAAGCCGTTCCAGTGTTAGCCAAAAGGTGGGAGGTTTGAGTCCACCCAGAGACACCTTGGAAGAAAGGCTGGTGATCTAATTCCAAAAAAAAACTCACTGTAAATCTATGGAACACAGTTCTATTCTGAGGCACCTGGAGTCACCGTGAACAGAATCGACTTGATGGTAACTGGTTCAAAATAGTCAATCTTTCTTTTTACTTGTATTTTTACTAAATATATTGTACGTTATATTTTCACCTGAATATTTTTACAAGCTGCCCCATATTATATCCCCAGAACCTGGTAATACTATTGTTGCTGCACTAAAAAATGATATATATAGCTAAAAAAAAAAAAAGCACCTCACTGCTCTCAAGTACACCCCCCACTGGGTTTCTGAGGCAGTAAATCTTTACAGAGTAGATTGGCCCATCTTCCTTCCACAGAGTGGCTGGTGGGTTTGAACATCCAACCTTCAGGTTAGCAGCCAAATGTCTTAGGCACTGTGCCACCAGATATTTGGTAACTTTATTAAAGTTTAAATAAATGTATTTTACCTTATTATATAAATATCACTATCACTATTTTGGGAGCTCTGGTAGCATAGTGGCTAAAGCACTTGACTGCTAACCAGAAGGCTGGCAGTTCAAACCCACCAGCCACTCCTCGGAAGGAAGGTTGGGCAATCCTACTTCCGTAGTGATACTGCCTCAGAAACCCAAGGAGGGGTTGCTATGAGTCGGGGCTGACTCGACGGCACATAACAACAACAACAACATCACTATTTTAAATAACAGGACTGACAGGAAGAATCACTACAAAGGAAAGAACATATAAAATGGATTCAAATAAAGAAGGAAAATTTCATAGAGGTAATTATCAAATTTCAATTTTTAAATACTAGATTGTGAAAATAAATCATTAGAAATGATAGGAAAAATAGTACTTTCAGCATTACATATACTAACAGTGCATTCAAATCTGTAAGTAAAAATATTGAGACACCAATAGATAAATGAGCAGAGTACTCATTAACTTTTCCTTAAATGTTGGATCCCACTCTTCTCTTTCTATGCACTCTCCACCACCATGATTGCAACTACTACCTATAGGCTGATAACTCACAAATCCTGCTTTCATCTCGAATTTCTATCCTGGGTATTAAATCGTATGTCCAGTTGCCTACTGATCAATTCTGGCTGACCTCTTCCCCCTCTACTCCCTTTCTAGTAAATTGAACCACCATCTTCATCACATCTCACCTCAGTTATTGCCAGGCACCCATTTTATCTTCCTCCTTTCAGTTTTAATCTCCTCTAATACTGCACTGTAGCCAGACAGTTCTTTGAAAATTGTAGATGTGATCGTGATATTGCCCTACTTATAACTCCCCTTGCTATTAGGATCAAATTGCAACTCCTTTGTAAAATGAAAGAAGCCTTTCACAATCAGGTGTTCTAGGTTGATCTTCAACATGCCTTAGAAGCTACGATGGCAAGATTAGACTCACTTGCTTTGGACACCAGGAAAGACCAATCCCTAGAAAAGGACATCATAGCTAACAAAGTAGAAGGTCAAAATAAATGAGAGAACCTCTCGATGAGATAGACTGAGACGATAACCACCACAATGGACTCAAACAGAGCAAAGATCATGGAGATGATTCAAGACCAAGCGATGTTTCTTTCTGTTGTATATAAGGTTGCCTTGAGTTGAAGCTGACTTGATAGCAACTAACAACAGCAAAAATATGTTAGATAACTAATTTAGTAAGTTTAAGATGGTTATGGTAGGAAGATTTCTGAGATGGCCCCCAAGCCCACCTCTAAAGGGAGTGGATTGTATCCTTTCCCATACTTATTCAATCTGCATGCTGAGCAAACAATCCATGAAACTGGCCTACAGGAAGAAGAGCATGGCGTCAGGATTGGAGGAGGACTCATTAACAACCTGCAGTAGCAGGTGGCACAATTTTGCTTGCTGAAAGTGAAGATGACTTAAAGCACTTACTGATGGAGATTAAAGACTATCATCTGCAGTATGGATTACAGCTCAACATAAAGAAAACAAAAATATTCACAATTGGACCAATAACGAGCATCACAATAAATGGAGAAAAGATTGACATTGTCAGAGATTTCATATTACTTGGTTCCACAATCAACACCAAACTCACTGCTGTTGAATTAGATCCAATTCATAGCAACCCATCCTTGGATTTCTGAGGCAGTACTGCTACAAAAGTAGATTGCCCAATCTTCCCTCTGAGGAGTGGCTGGTAGGTTTGATCTGCTAGCCTTCTGGTTAGCAGTCAAGTGCCTTAGGCACTACACCACCAGAGCTCACCCATGGAAGTAGCAGTCAAGAAATCAGACAATGTATTGCACTGGACAAATCTGCTGCAAAAGACCTCTTTTAAGTGTTGAAGAGCACAGATATCTTTGTGAAGACTAAGGTTTCCTTAACCCAAGCCATGTGAAATGAAAGCTGGACAATAAATAAGGACAACTATAGAAGAGTTGATGCTTTTGAGTTTTAGTGTTGGTGAAGAACACTGGAAGTACCACGGACTGCCAGAAGAACTAACAGCTGTTCTGGAGCAAGTACAGCTGGAATGCTCCTTGAAAGTGAGAAAGGCCAGACTTCGTCACACCTACTTTGGTCATGTTGTCGGAAGTGACCAGTCCCTGAAGAAGGATATCATGTTTTGTAAAGTGGAGGGTCAGTGAAAAAGGGGAAGGCCCTCAAGAGATGGATTAACACAGTGGCTACAATGATGGGCTCAGGTATAGCAAGGATTGTGAGGCTGGCACAAAACTGGGCAGTGTTAGGTTCTGTTGTACATAGGGTCATTATGAGTCAGAGCCAACTTGATGGCACCTAACAACAAACAATAACAACAGATCTCTAAACATACTTTTCTCTAATTTGCCTTCATGAGCCTTCACATGATGCCCCTTTTGCCCCAAACATCTAATTTCCTCATTTCTTCATTTCACTAATAATTTTCTGTTTCACAAATAGAATTCAGACATCACACCCCCTAGAAAGTCTTCCTTGACAGAAGAACTCCTACTTTGTGTTCCCAGAACATTCAGAATATACCTCTCTTGGCACTTGTCACACTGTATATTATAATGTTATGATTGTTTCTTCAGATGCCTATCTGAAGACTCCGTGTTCCTGGAGGGAAGATACTATGTCTGTTATCTCTACATCAATGGTACAAAGAACAGAACCTGAAAAATAGTAGCTGCTTAATGCATACTTTTGTGGGTGAATGAAAAGATGAAAAAAAGTTCAACTTAGTTATTAATTAAAATAAAAATAATATTAGTATGCCATTGCATTAGTTATCTATTGTTGAATAACAAATTACAGCATAACTTGCAGTTTAAAATAAAACACACGTATTTCTTGCAGTTCTGTAAGACAGGAATCTGGTTAACATTTAGCTGTGACTTCTATTGAGGGTCTCTTACAAGAATGGAATCAAGGTGTGGGTCAGAGCTACAGTTATCTCAAGGTTCAACTTGGATCCAAGCTCAGTCAGTAGTTGGTAAAATTCAGTTAATCAGTGACTGGTGGGCTGAAGGCTCCAGTTCCTTGGTGGATGTTGGTCAGAGGACATCCTCAGTTCCTTGCCACATGAGATGTGATGAAGCCTCTCCATCATGCTGCTTATTTCATCAAAGTTGACAGAAAATCTGCTAACAAGAAGTCACAGTCTTTTGTAATCTAATCACAGAAGTGACAATCTTTCTTCACTTTTGCTCTATTTTATTCGACAGGTAAGCTATTAGGTTTGGAAAAATTTTACACAAAAAATGTGAGTACCATGATGTAGGAATCGTTGGGGGCCATCTCAAAAGTCTTCCTACCATAACTTAACTTAAACTTACTAAATTAGTTATCATATATGTTGTTGTTGTTAGTTGCTATCAAGTCACCTCCAACTCAAGGCAACCTTATACGTAATAGAAAGAAGCATTGCTTAGTCTTGCATCATCTCCATGATCATTGCTCTGGTGAGTCCATTGTGGTGATTATTATGTCAGTCTATCTCACTGAGAGTTTTGCTCATTTTTTCTGACCATCTCTTTCACCAACTATGATGTCCTTTTCTAGTAATTGGTCTCTCCTGGTGTCTAAAGTCAGTGAGTGTAAGTCTTGTCATCCTAGCTTCTATGGAGCATTATGATCGTATTTCTTCTAAGATTGATTTGTTTGTTCTTCTATAAGTCCAGGATATATTCAACATTCTTCACTAACACCAGAGTTTGAATGCATTAACTCTTCTTCAGTTTTCCTTTTTCATTGTCCAGTTTTCCCATGTGCATGAAGTGACTGAATAGATCATGGCTTTGGTCAGGTACATCTTAATTATCAAAGTGACATTTTTCCTTTTTAAAACTTTAAAGTCCAGGTACTCTCCACCTGACAACATATCTGAGCTATGAAGAACCACACTTAAGACCTTCCATTTTGTTTTGTTTTTTAATATCTTATTGTTAATAATGTGTAATTCATACAGTGTTGTAGCACATAATTCACTGATGTTATCCTTCTCAGATGATCTCTCACAGGTGTTCAAAATTTGAATTTATAAAGATACTGATAATGAAAGGCAATAATAATGAAAACTAAAAGAAAATAAAAAAAGAAATATTCAACTTATATGAGCACCAATTATGACAGAGTCATCAAAAGTGAACCCTAAAGCCAGCAAAATTAAAATAATTTTATTGACACTATGGGGGCTGCTGTATGACACAGGGGAAGTCAACTAATCTCTTTGAATCTCAGCTTGTTATCTTTAAAATGAGGCTGGTAACATTCTCTTTATAGGCTTTATAGATTACTGTGTGGAACAATTATAACAACGGTATGAGTGAAATTGATAAACTGTAGAAAGTGATGTGGAACTGAGGGGATTTGGTTTCATGAATTTGTTGATCCTGATGGTTTTCGCAGGTAGACCTAAGCCTGGGACCAGAGCCAGCATTAGCAGCCCATGAATCATCACTTAAATCCTCAGTCATAAAGTGAAAGGGAAGTCTGAGCTATTTTTTGATTTGCTGTGGTTTTATGCCCTTTATAGTGACACTTACCTATACAAAAAACAAGAATTTGTCAGAAATTCATTTGAAATGCTTGTTCTATTGGGTGTAGCAACATTAGGTACAACCCTTTCATGATAAACCCAGGCTGATTTTGTTAACAGCTTGCATCTGATTTCCAAACTTGCCCTTACATAACCTCAGTGAGCCTTAAATCAGCCTCAAATTTTAATGAAGATACAAACCTTGTACATCAGGGCAAAGAGCCCTTGTTATTACCAATCCGCATTCAACACAACTTGGGCTTCCAAGACTACACAAAAGATGCCAATGTTTCAGCAGTTTAATGACCAGGGAGAACCATATACATCTTACCCGAAGCTCATTATCATAACCCAGTTTAAGAGGCACGAGACCACAAAACTACTATGGTGTGTGTTGCAGCAAGTACTGCAGTAATCTTTGGCTCCTGGATCATTGTAGGGCTAGGAAAATGTTAAAAAGCACAAGGCCTCAGGCAGCTTCTAGGGGAACTGCTGGAATGTTGTTTATCTTCAGATCACAACAACTGGTCCAGTGTTTCACAACAGGAAGGTCTGTCCTGGCTCTCAGACACAGAAGGCTTAGAGAAGCAAGACCTGAAATAACCCCCTTTCTCTTCTACATTTTGCCTGCCTGCCTCCCCGACCCCTTTCCCATGCAAGAGTTCACATTAAAAAAAAAAGAAAGAAAGAAAAAGACATAGCCAGGGCTGTGACCTTGAAATTGATACAGCTTTCTCAGTAGGCTGCAGGTAACTCAATACTCTAGCTGAGTTGGGAGACAGCTTGGTCTGACAGGACTTTAGGTGACTGGGAAACCAGAAATGATTCCACTGTTTATCGTATTAACCTCTTGGTTCATAAAAATTATTGTTGTTGTTACCTGCTGTACAGTCAGCCCTTGATTTGTGGGGACCCCATATGATACGAAGGATAACTGCCTCATAAGGTTGTCTTGACTGTAATCTTGAGGAAAGCAGTTCCCCAGGATATTTTTTTCCCCCATGTGGAGACCCTGGAAAGATTTGAACCGCCAAACCTTGCATTAACAACTCATCAACACAAACCAGTTGTGCCACCCAGTCTCCTTTAATAAAAATTATCCTTTTATATGCAGCATCCATGTTTTCAAAAATTCAGATATGTTCTCTCTGGTCTCTTGCAGGAGAAAAAAGAGAAACTACCAAAAAATGAGGAGTTGCATGAACCTTGAGCTAAGGCTCATTCAAGCTCTAGGGATCTATGAATCTTCTTGGCAAAGAGGCAGAACTGAGAAGAACCTCAGTGGTTTGACTCTTGAATGCACTGGGAGAAGAGTGTTGAGAAAGGACCACAAGGAAGTTTCTGAACTATTTAGGAATTACAACAGGGAAATACTGGTTGGTGATATTTATGACTTGGTTTTTCATGCCTCCATCACCCAAGTTGCTTTTCTAAAACTAGTTTCAAGTCAGGCATTCTTTTTTTCTGAGGGAGAAAGAAGGAAAGGCACAGAATTTAAGAAAAAAAAATGAGGGGGACATACTAGCATATAAAACTGCTTGTTCTGAAGAGAGATGACTAAACAGTAATTGTTTAAGGAAAGCATAACTACTTCATTCCCAAGTCCTTTTTGGAAACATGTAACCCTTACCATTCTGGCAGGTCACAGTACACAACAAATAAATGTTTTCATTCCTTCAGCAAATCACTACTGTGCCTGTATTAAGCATATGAGATAGATAATACATTTTGCACATAGAAAAGTCACAGGGAGAAAAAATATGGAAAAAAGCCAACTCAAATATCAAACCCAAATGGAAGTGGTAAAAGCACCAGATGACAGTGATAGAATGCAGAGAAAAACAATTTTGAGTATTAGGTCTTAAGAAGGCCTTTAGAGAATTGTTAATACAATTTGACCTGAACCTTTAAGGATAAGCAAGATGTTGATAGAAAAAAAAAAAAAAATGTGGTAAGCTCATTTCAAGGTAAAAACAAAGGTAAAGGTGAAAAATGAGAAAATATAAATGATACATGTCCGGGACTACAAGGAGTTGGTGGTAGGATAATAGGTTGTGAGCACATCCTTTGCAATAACTCCAGAAAGATCCTTGCTTCCAAATTTTCCTTTATAGCATCTAAGAACTTGAAACATTGCTTTGGAAGCAGTGTAGTGAGGGAATTAAAACCCTATGGGGCATTTCTACTCTGTCCTATAAGGTTGCTATGAGTTGGAATGAACTTTACAGCACTGGGATTACAGATGAGAATTAAATAAGGAAATTCCTGTAAAATACTTGACTTTGTGCTTGACACACAGTAAGGACTCAATATTGTTTTTGTTGTTATTTACCAATCATATTTTTCTTACTAGATTCTAAACCAAACTCAAATTTACTGCCATTGAGTTGATTCTGACTCATAGTGAGCCCTTAGGGCAGAGTAGAACTGCCCCATATGGCTTTCAAGGTGGTAAATCTTTACTGAAGAAGACTGCCTCAACTTTCTCCTATGAAGTGGCTGGTAGTTTCAAAGCACTGATCTTTTGGGTAGTAGCCAAATGCTTTAACTATGCCGCTGGAGATAAGTATTCCTAAAAGCAAAAAAATTATTCATTACTATTTTATCCTCCTGGTCTATAATCTAGCACAGGTGCTTGACATAGTGCCTAAGGCACTTGACTGCTAACCAGAAGGCTGGCAGTTTAAACCCACCAGCCACTCTTCAGAAGGAAGATGGGGCAATCTACTTCTGTAGTGATACTGCCTCGGCAACCCAAAGAGGAGTCGCTATGAGTTGGGGCAGACTCAATGACACATAACAACAACAACAACAACATTAACACCTGAATGAATGAATGAATGAATGAATGAATTGTAATTGTTGTAAGGTGCCATTTACTTAATTCAAACTCACAGTGACCACATGTAATAGGGTAGAACTGCCCCATATTGTTTTCTTTGCTGTAACCTTTACAGGAACAGATCACCAGGTCTTTCTCCCACAGACTTTCTAGATGCATCGGAACTGCCAGCCTTTCAGTTAGCAGCTGAGCACTTAACCATTTCACTAGCAGGACTTAAAATCAATGAGGAAGAGAAATTTTCAGATATAGATCTTTTTAATTGTCAATACTTGACTTTGAGTCATACCATTGACTAGGCAGCCATCTTAAAGCTCTTACATTTTATGTATGCTAGGAGCTCTGGTGCTGTAGTGCCTAAGGCATTTGACTGTTAACCAGAAGGCTGGCAGTTCAAACCTACCAGACACTCCTCATAAGGAAGATTGGGCAATCTATTTCCATAGGTATACTGCCTCAGAAACCCAAGGAGGGGTTGCTATGAGTTAAATCGACTCAACAACAGTGATTTGTTTTTGTTAGAAGAAATTCTGATTACAATAATGTGTGAGCTCAGATGGAGAGATGGAGAGTGGAGATGCCAAGACATTGGAGAGCATCTTGACCCAATGCTCTGCTGTTGCCTTGTCTTTCTCTTTGGAGGATCTTTACATGGTTTGCAACTAAGTTCTACCAACTGTAAAATAAAATTAATTACAGTGAGCACTTAGGATGCACTCATTAAATAACTCCATGAAGTTCTTTTAAAAGTCATTTGACTAAAGCCCAGCTGGATAAAGGTGTCTCAGGATGCCAATGTGATACTTAAGGTTGTATGCCAACTTGGCTGGGCCATGATTCTCAGTGGTTTAGCTGTTATGATGTACTCATTCCCCATGATGAGATCTGATATTACCTCTATGACGAAATCTGCTACAAGTAGCTAATCTGTTGAAAGGAGTTTCCTCAGCAGTGTGGCCAGTATCCAATACTTAGGGATGTCCTGGTAAAAATCTCTGCCTTTATTCTCTATCTGGATCCTGCATCTGTTTCATCATCATCATTTGACCTCTGGTTCCTAGACTTGAACCAGTGGCCTACCAATCTTGGGATTGTGGTCTTCACAGCATGTGAAATAACAGCCTGCCATCTTGTCTGCTGATCTTGGATTTGTCAGCTTCCAAAGCCAACAGCCTGCAGTATTGCCTGCCAATTGCCAATCTTGGGTTTGGTTTTCACCTCTTGCAGCTACCTGAGTCAAGAGAAGCCTCCAGCCTAATGTATGACCGGGGACTTGATATTTGTCAGCCTCTATAACTGCATGAGCCACTTCCTTGAGATTAATCTCTCTCTATCTCTCTTTCTCTCTCTCACTCTGTGTGTGTGTGTGTGTGAGTGTGTGTGTCTTCTAAGCTACTCTAGAGAACTCAGACTAAGACAGCCAGAGAGAACTGCAACAAACAGTAATAATTCAAATAATACACATTAACAAACTCCTATGTGATCTATCATATGCTATCCAAATTAAGAATTACAGATGAAAAAGGAAGACCAAAGTTAATACCCTTGAGGAAATAAAAAACTTTCAGATGGGTACACTGCAAATTCAAATATATTCAAAGTAGAGATATTTGATTCATTCGGATAAGCAATTGTTTTCATGCACTTCATTCAAAATGTACATACAGGCCAGTTTTAAAATTCAGCACCAGGAGAGAGGACATGAAAGATGAACCATGAATGGAATGGATGAAAAATTTCAGAGAAACAAATGAGAAGAATAACAACAAGTACTGTAGGAAATATTTGTAAGCAGTGGTTTTGCACACTTGTGTGAATAGTTCTGCATGATAGATCCTAAAAGTAGAATTGATAAATCAAAAAGTATAGATTTTTTGAGCTCATAGATAGGAAGATTGAACATTGTGAAAATGTAAATTCTACCCAAAGCAATCTATACATTCAATGCAATCCCAATCCAGATCCCATCAACATTCTATAAGAATATGGAAAACCCAATCACTAACTTTACATGGAAAGGAAAGAGACCTTGGATAAGCAAAGCACTATTGAAGAAGAAGAACAAAGTAGGAGGTCTCACATTCCTGGATCTTAAAACCTACTACTATACAACCACAGTAGTCAAAACTTCCTGGTATTGGTACAATGACAGACACATAGACTAATGGAATAGAATTGAGAACAAAGAAATAGATCCATCAACCACCTATGGTCAGCTGATCTTTGACAAAGGGCCAAAATCCATTAAATAGGGAAGATAATATCTGTTTAATAAACAGTGCTAGCAAAACTGGATATCCATTTGCAGAAAAAATGAAACAAGATCCGTACCTCATACCAAACATAAAAATGAACTCCAGATGGATCAAGGACTTCAGCATGAAACCTAAAACTATAAATCTCATCAAGGAAAAACTAGGGACAAATTTAGGGACCCTAATATTTGGCAGTTCAAACCCACCAGCCACTCCTCAGAAGGAGGGTTGGGCAATCTACTTCCATAGTGATACTGCCTCAGAAACCCAAGGAAGGGTTGTTGAGTCAGGTCCGACTTGATGGCATATAGCAACAACAACAACAATATATGTCACAGGAGTTCTGGTGGTGTGGTGCCTAAGACATTTGACTGCTAACCAGAACCCTGGAAGTTCAAACCCATCAGCCACTCCTCAGAAGGAAGGTTGAGCAATCTACTTTGGTAGTGAAAAACCCTTGACCTTGGACTTCAGCTCTACCTCTTGCTCCTGGCTCAATGAAGCTCGAGGTATCTCTTCATTCGGGTAGCTACTGGCTGCTGAGTCTAACAAACCCATGGTCAACAAATAAAATGGCACAGTCCTGATGTTACCAAACCACATGGCAGGCCATTAATTCCAGTCCATTGAAAGTCCCAAATTTGGCAGAGCATGGCAGTCTACGTGCAGGGTTCAAGCATGCCATAAGCTGGAGACCATTCCCAAAGCTGTTTCTTATATACAGGAAGCAGACCACATACCCAAAGCGGCTACTTGAGTAGCTGCTTGTAGTAGGACTCACCATGGAATTGATTGCCAGTCTTATCAAGGGAAATAACTACAATCAGCTGCCCAGCCACTCAACCAGGCCCAGCCAAGTTGACACACAAATTTAATCACCACAAATGGATAATCAAACTATGGTACATACACACAATGGAATACTATGCAATCCTAAAGAATAACATAGAATCTGGAAAACACTGCATAACGTGGATGAACTTGTAGGATATTATACTGTGTGAAATAAGTCAATTGCAGAAGGACAAATATTGCATTAGTCCATTATTATAAAAACTCAAGGAAAGGTTTATATATGGAAGGAAATTTTTCTTGTTGTTTACCAAGGGTGGGAGGGTAGGGTAGGAAATACTGTTAAATAGGTAGAGACAAGTATTGATTTGGGTGAAGAGTAGCGCTATATACCAAATGTGAGTGATCAACACAGTGGCATTGAGGAAGAAGAAGACATAGAGACGTGCATGGGAGGTACAGACAACAAAGTTGAACTCTTTTGCACATACAATACTGTGTTGTCAATGAAGGCAAACATGGATATACAGGTGGATAGATGGGTGGACAAGCTGAACTGTTAGGTTTGTCTATGCAGGTGGGAGTGTGCCCAAGACCATGTATAGGATTGGCAGACAATATTTATACCAGTGTATTGGGATGTTCTGTAAGAATTCCCAAGTATATTGTAGAGCTGACAATGGACAAGGTTGTAGTCACTTCTCGGCCACAGCCAGCTACTTAGAGGGAGTAAGTAGTTGGACCTATGGGCTTCGTACCATGGTTGGAGGAGACATCAAGCTCAATTGGCATAACATACTACACAAAAACATTGTTCCACATCCTACGTTGGTGAGTAGTGACTGGGATCTTAAAAGCTTGCAAGCAGCCATCTAGATACAAAAATGGGTCTCTCCTCATCCAGAGCAAAGAAGAATGAAGAAATCCAAAGATTCATGGATTGCTCAAGCGACTGTACACCATGTGGTCTTCAGCCTATACGACTATGAGACCAGAACCTCATGGTGCCCAGCTACCACTCTCAACCACTTGGAGGGGGGTCTATGAAGGAGATCCTGGATGGAGTGGGAGAACAATGTGGAACAAAACTCAAAATCATTAAAAAAAAAAGAGGAGGGGGTTGGGGAGGACAAAGTTTGCTGGTCTGATAGAGCCTGATGGAACTACTGAGATTCATGGCTCCTAGCTGTCCTTCAGGTCTGGAATTGAACCCACTCCTATGGCTTCCAGCCAAACAAAAGATATATCAGCTGAACATTTAAATTAGGTAGATACACTCCTTGGGAGGATAGAAGGGTTGTGTATGCACAGGGAGAAAGCTCAAGGGGCCAGGAGTACATGGGAGGAAAGGACACATGGAAGAGGTAACAATGGGAAGGCAGTGGGAGGGGAGCTGTTGCACTGTGGTAAATTGTAGTCAATGTCATGAGACAAAGTGTATGTGAGCTGCTGTATGGAAAGTGAATTTTCTCTGTAAACTTTCACCCAAATCACAACTAAAAAACAGAAAAAAAGTCTAGATATTTTGAAATTGTGAAGGGTACTGCCAAATTGTCCATCAAAATGATTTATTGTAGCAAGTTACACTCACTACTTGTGTATAAGGGATGGTTTCTCCCACAGCTGGGTCAACAGAGCCTTTTAGTGTTAGATGCCACTATGTAGATTCTGATTCATAGTGACCCCATGTGACAGAGTAGAAATGTCCATAGGGCTTTCTTAGCTGTAATATTTAAGGAAGATGACTGCAAATTTTTTCCTACAAAAGAGTTGGGTGGATTCAAACCACCAGCTTTGGGTTAGTTACACTCTTAATCATTGTAGTAGTTAAGGTTGTACGTGAACTTGCCTGGGCCTGGTTGAGTGGCTGGGCAGCTGGATGTAGTTATTCCCCATGGTAGCTCCATGGTAGAATCTACTGGAGCAGCTGAGTAGCTGCTTTAAGGATGTGGACTGCTTCCAGTATATAAGAAGCAACTTTGAGCAAGGTCTCCAGCTTTTTGGTACACTCGAACCCTGCATCTAGCAAAGCCATTGTTCAACAGCCTGCCATGCCCTGCTGATCTCAGGACTTTTTCTGGACTTGAATTAGTCACCTGCCATGTTGTTTTGTGATATCAGAACTGTGCCTTTTCCCTTGTCGATCTTGGGTTTGTCAGCTTCAGCAGAGCCTGCCATGTTATTTGATGATGTCAGGACTGTGCTTTTTCACTTGTCAACATTAGGTTTGTCACCCTCAGCAGCCAGCTGCTGCCTGAGTGAAGAAAAGCCTCCAGCTTCAGTGGGCCAGAAGCAAGAGGCAGAGTGGAAGCCTAAATTTAGGGGACTTTCACCCAGCTCCTAGAGCCTGGCACTTCGAACTCAGACTTCTAGCCTCCAAAAATTGTAAGAATAAACTCCTGTTTGTTAACATCATCCCACTTGTGGTATTTTCTGTTAGAGCAGCACAGAGGTAACCAAAACAACCATTTTGCTATCACTAGATTTTAATCATCCCTTTAAATAGGAATAACTCACTGCCAATGAGTAGATTTCAACTCATAGTGACCCCCTAGGGTTTCCAAGGTTGTAAACCTTTATGGAAGTAGATAGCCTTATCTTCTTCTCATGAAACAGTTAGTGGGTTTGAACTGTTGACCTTCTGGTTAGCAACCAAATGTCTTACCTACTATGCCACCAGACCTCCTTAAATAAGAATAAGACAGCCACAAATTGGAAACAATCTAATTTTCATTAACAGGTTAAGGGATTGATGAATTTTGGTATAATCATATTATAGACTAAATCAAACCAAACTACTGCCATCAAGTCGATTCCAACTCATAGTGACCACTCCTTGAGTTTCCAAGGCTGTAAATCTTTACAGAAGCAAACTGCCTCATTTTTCTTCCATGGACCAGCAGGTGGGTTTGAACCACTGACATTTTGGTTAGCAGCCAAATGTCTTAACCACCACACCACCAGAACTCCTTTATAATAGACTATTAAATGAAAAGGAAAAAAAAAAAAAAAAAGTTATGAATGCACACAGCAACATTGATGAATCTCAAGAATATTCTGTTGAATGAAAGAAGTGAGAAAAAAAGAAAATATGCTTTCTAGGATTATGTGAAATTCTAAAAGAGAAAATTATGCATAATGACAGAAATCTGAGGCTCAGAGCAAAAATAGGTTGTATATAAAGTGATATGAAAGAACTTTTTGAGGGGATAAAAACATTCTACATCTTGATTGTGCTGGTGGTTAAAAGATTGGCAGGCAATATAGCAGGCTGCTAGCTTCAGAGGCCGACAAAAATCTAATTATATCTAAATAAAATCAATGAAAATGAAACAAAGAGTAAGTCTAGTGGAGGAAATTAGCAATATCAGAATTTAAATGTGATTTGGATTACAAATTTCCTAGTATTCAGTATTTTTCCTCCATTCCAACAGCTTTCTTTGATTATTATTTTACAGAAGCACACTGTCATATCTTTCTTCTGTGAGATAGCTGGTGGGTTAGAACCTCTGACCTTTCACAATTTACCTCCTGCAGTTTTAGATTTACTACTTGTAGCATGTTTGTGGTTTCACTTTTTTTCTTTTTTTGCCATACTCAGAGATTCCACTGGGAGGGAGAAAAATTAAATAATGGAAGAAAAAGCCCTTTGTATTTTGTATTATATTATTATTAGGCAACTTCACTGGGTATCTATTATTTTCAGAGCTAGTAAGTGAGAAAACCATTAGAAATATTTGAATCAATGTAGACAACTCCCTCTTTCTTATATTGCTCCATACATAGATTCTATCACCCAATAACAAAAATCAGTAGTAACATTAATAACTAAAATTACTGTAAGAAAAGAATGATTACTTTGTGAAAAGAATTTTCCCAATCATTTTACATGAATTATCTCATTATTCCTCACTACAAACCATTAAGTAGGCAATATTATCTCCACCTTACCTCCTGGCCACTCTCACATCTCCCTTCCTTTCCATGCTCACATTTGCATCTGAATTATGACCATAACCTCCTCTCAGGTCTCTGCCCTCAGACTGCCACACTAATAGAGAGGAGATATTTAAATGCTGAAGACCAACCTATTACATTCCTGCTTAAAAGTCTTTGAATGCTTGCTTCCACATCACTCTAGAGATAAAATACTAACACTTTGGATTAGCACACAAGGTCTTTTATGATCTGGCTATCATCTATTTGTCATGTCTTATCTGACCCCCAAACTCCCATGTCCACTCAACATTCCCTCCAACCAACTGGAAATATTAACTCTTCTTGTTCTTTCTTGCTCCTAGATTTTAATCAAATTCTCTTTTAGCCAGACACAATCTTCCATCTTTGCCTTCTTCTTCTAATACCTAATTATCTTTAAAATTCAGCCTGTACCAATTCCCTGAACTCTACATTACCCTTATCTCCTATCACACCTCCATTGTGCCACTGTGTCTAAGGCATTTGACCACTAACCAGAAGGTTGGTAGTTCAAACCCACCAGCTGCTCCATGGAAGGAAGATGGGGCAATCTACTTCTATAAAGGTTTACCACCTTGGAAACCTAATGGAGGTCACTATAAGTCAAAATCAGCTCAATAGCAGTGGGTTTTTTGGTAACATCCTACTTGATTTCCCTTCTGCTAAGAGCTCCTTGAGGGCAAAACCTTGTCTTAATTAACTTCTTACCTCCCAGTGACCAACATAAAACTTGACGTATATAAAGTACTAAAAAAAAAAAAAAAAAAAAAAGCTGCTGAATTAATTATTAAATACCTGGGGTGAGTGGAAGAATACCTTCAAACTCTGAATTGCAAACTCAAAGAAGGATGGAATATTACTGTCATGGATTGAATCATGTCCCCATATAAGTTATTTCAGAGTCCTAACCCCTGGTAAAGGGAGCTCTGGTAGCATAGTGCCTAAAGCACTTGACTGCTAAACAGAAGTCTGGCTGTTCAAAGCCACCAGCCACTCCTCGGAAGGAAGGTTGGGCAATCTACTTCCGTAGTGATACTGCCTCGGAAACCCAAGGAGGGGTCACTATAAGTCAGGGCCGACTCAACAGCACATAACAACAACAAACCCCTGGTACCTGTGAATGTGACCTACTTTGGAAATAAGATTTTTGAAGGTATTATCCCTTAAGTTAACTGGAGGACGGTGGGTCCTAATCCAATGTGAGTTATGTTATAACAAAAGAGAAAACATGGGAGACAGACAGAGGAATGATGCCCATGAGATGATACATCTACAAGTAAAAGAATGCCTGCAACTTGTAGAAACTGGGAGATACGAGAAAAACTCTTCCCCTGCAAACTTCAGGGGACCACAGTCCAGCCTACACATTGATTTGGACTTCTAGTCTCCAGAAGTATGAAACAACAAATGTCTGGTTTTTTGTGGTATTTTGTTATGGCAGCCCTAAAAAAGTAATACAACTGAAATAAGATTCTGATTCTAAGTTGAACATTTGGGGGCCTTAATGACCTAACTGGGAGCTCTGGGGGCAAAGTGGGTAAGTCATTTGGCTGCTAATCAGAAAGTTAGAGGTTCAAAACTAACAGTCACTCTCCAGGAGGAAGATGAGGCAATCTGTTTCCATAAAGATTTGCAGCCCTGTGGAGGTAGCTATGAATTGGAATTGATTTGATGGTGGTGAGTGTTTTTTTTTTTTAGTTTAATGACCTAATGTAGTCTTGGTTTTATGGGGGGAAAAAAGAATGTCTGTGGCTTACTTAAAGATACAAAGATTGTAATTAAAGATACAAAGATTGTAATTTTGCTATTTTGATCTCAGCAAAAATCTTGATGAATTTCCATGAGACAGTAATCACTTAACTGCCTTGCTTCTAAGAACACTAATGTTTTGGCCTTTCCAGACAGGCTTGGCAATGTGATTAGAAGCCATTTGAAAAATGACACGCCACAGTAAAATGGAGTTTTATGGCCTCTTCCTCAATCCCTGCTTCTGATCCTTTAAAATCTCCTTTAGGAACTTTTTTGTTTTTTTTTTTCCCTTTCTTGTTTATAGTTATTAAAAGAGAGAGAGAGAGAGAGAGAGAAATAATTCTCATTTGAAATTACTCCTGCCTGAAAAATTATCCAATATTTATTAAGACAATACTCAAGTCCTTGTATTTAAAATAAATTTAAAAATTTTCTAACAAGCAGCTAATCCAAGTCTACCTTGGATTATGTGGCCAGTCATTATTCTCCTTTGCCAAATATATATGCAGACAGAAAATGGCTTCATGTGTTTTGTCCTCATTCTTGGTCTTCTCCATTTCCTGCTGAAAACCTTAGTATACAGTATTGGTTTCAGTCAATGTCTGCACTGTGTATAAACTAATAGCATTTAAGATGGATGGCACCCTGATGCTGGATCATTTCTATGCAATATCTCTGCCAAAGGCTGTGTTGTTTCTGTTTGAAAATTCCCTTGAGAGAAAGTTCACTAACACCTGGGAGCAGCCTACCACATCTTTGGACAAGACTGGATATTTCACATTGTGAAATCATTTTTTTATTTTTCTGGAGCTTCCATGACATTAGTTTTAATTTATTTTTTAGAGCCATAGAGTACAAGTACAACCACTCCTCCATGCCAGCTCTTCAGATATAAGAAGATAAAGAAAATAATTCCACTAAGTCTTCTATGTTGTTGTTGTTGTTATGTGCCGTCGAGTCGGCCCCGACTCATAGCGATCCCTCCTTGGGTTTCCGAGGCAGTATCACTACGGAAGTAGGATTGCCCAAACTTCCTTCTGAGGAGTGGCTGGTGGGTTTGAACCAGCAGCCTTCTGGTTAGCAGTCAAGTGCCTTAGCCACTATGCTACCAGAGCTCCTAAGTCTTCTATAAGTTACTCCTTCATAGGAGGTGGATAGCTGCACTAAAGGAATTGGCGAAAAACAAGGCTCCAGAAATTGATGGAATACCCATTGATATGTTTCAACAAACTGAAGCCCCACTGGCGACACAAACTTGGCTATGCCAAGAGATTTGCAGACAGCAACCTGGCCAACTGACTGGAAGAGATCCTTATTTGCACCCATTCCAAAAAGGTGATCCTACAGAATGTGGAAATTATCAAACAATATCATTGATATCACAAGCAAGTAAAATCTTACTGAAGATAATTAAAAAATGATTTGTTCTGGTTACCTAATGCCACTCCGACAGTAATATACTACAATTGGGATGGCTTGAACAAACAGGAGTTTATTCTCTTACAGTTTGGAGGTGTTAAGTCTGAGTTCAAAATGCCAGGCTCTAGGGGCTGGGTGAAAGCCCCTCAACCTTGGGCTTCAGCTCTGCCTCATGCTCCTGGACCACTGGAGCTAGAGCCTTTTCTTCACTCAGACAGCTGCTGGCTGCTGAGACTGACAAGCCCAAGGTCAACAAGTAAAAAGGCACAGTCCCAATGTTACCAAACTATATGGCAGGCCATTAACTCAAGTCCATTGAAAGTCCCAAGGTCGGCAGAGCATGGCAGGCTGCTGAACAATGACACAGCTACATGTAGGGTTCAAGCATGCTATAGCTAGAAACCATTCCCAAAGCTGTTTTTTATATACAGGAAGCAGACCACATACCCAAAGCAGCTACTCAGCTGCTCCGATAGATTGCACTATGGAGTTAATTACCAATCTCACCATGGAGAATAACTACATTCAGCTGACCAGGCTCAACCAGGCCCAGCCAAGTTGACACACAAACTTAACCACCACATGGTTGCAGCAGTATATTGACAGAGAACTTCCAGAAATGCAAGCTAGATTCAGAAGGGCACATGGAACAAGGGATATCATGGCTGATGTCAGATGGATCTTGGCTCAAAGCAAAGAATACCAGAAAGGTGATTATTTGTTTTATTGACTATGCAAAGGCATTTCAATTGTGTGGATCATAACAAATTGTGGATAGCATTGAGAAGAATGGAAATTCCAGAACACTTAATTGTACTTATGAGGAACCTGTACAAAGACCAGGAGACAAAGATGGAGTCTTATCAGTAATCACCATGCTATTTCCCTCTAGCATCTTTGGGCTTGAAAAACTAGATACAGTAGTTTGAATGAGGGATTTTGGTGCTCTAAACAGCTCACTGAGTCATAGTGCACCAAATCCAGAGGAGTTGAATTGGAGGAAAGGTACAGGGGAAGGGACTAAAGAAGATCTACCTTGTGTAATGTGGACAGGCAGCTGAGAAAAGCCATTAGGGTCTTCCCTGGGGGAGTGACTGACAGGCAAGAACAGCCATCCAAGACCTCCCTGGGCCAAAGCAGAAGGCACTCCACACCAATACCAGCGATCTCCACAGGGATCTACCTTCAGCACCTGATTTTATCAGTAACTTGGGTCTGCTAGGTTGAAAAGGACACATCCAGAACCACTGAAGCCCAAGCAGAGAGCCCATTGTTGCTCCAGGAGGGTGGACTCGCTCCCCCCAAAGCGAGCCACTGAATAGGCTTGCGTCAATTCGCTGGCACTGAGAGGTCTATGTTAAACTTTTTCACTAATATTGGGACCACAGATTTACTAACAGGCACTCTCCCAACTCCAGCGCAGCTAAAACCAAGCACATCTTTGGTGCCACAGGTGGGTGGACCTAAAGAAAAACTCCCAAGCTGATTGCAGTCAGGGCAGGTTGGGCCAGCACCACAGGTAAGCAGGACCAGAGAGAGAAGCCCCTGCGGCCCATAGCAGAGCAGGGGGCGGACTTAAAGAAAAACTTCTGAGCTGATCATAGTCAGGGCGGGTTGGGCCTGTGCTGCAGGTAGGCGGGGCCAGAGAGCGAAGCACCCATGGCCAATTGCGGAGCCGGGAAGTTGCCTTGGGTCAGCTTTTTGGTGCGGAAGGACTTCTGGAGCAGGGTTTATGCGTGTGTATGAGCCTGGCGGAGCGTGGCGACACCCTAATAACCTGAGTCTTTCCTAATATTGAGTCACAGGCCTTTAAATAACATTATGATATCATCAGTAGCAGCCCATCCAAAGCCCCAGAAACTGCCCATAGCAACAGCAAACTTTCCTTTTTTTGCTCCCACCTCCTCCACCAATAATTTCACTCATCCAACAGAAGAAACAGCATTCAGCCTACATAAAACCTCCCAGTTCAAACTCTAAACCCTGTTTATGACAAACAGGATCCCATACCCAAATTCCACACAGTGATTCCAACACCACAAAGAAAACTGCAGAGTGACCCAGCATACTTGAATTAATAATTGAATAAATTATACTAACCTCACCTTTTCAAAATATTAAACCATAAAACCAAGCAAAACAAATCAACATGTAACAAACATTTAAAGACAACCTTAAATTTTCTAGGAAACAACAGGAAACATCAAATCAAACAAAAAAAACAGCACAAGTCATTAGAAGCAAAACCACAATCAAAGTTCTCATTATACATGGAGGAAGAGGAGGCAATAGAATTATCCGAGAAAGAATTTACAAGATATATTTATAGAGCTATACAAGAGACTAGGGAAACCCCAAACAGAAATAAGGAGAACACAGACAGTCCCCTGAAGGAAGTCAGAAAAATCATTCAAGAAGAGAATAATAAGATTAATGCACAATCAGAACTCATACAAAAACAGCAGTTAGAAATGCAGAAGATGAGTACCAAAATGCAGAAGATGAGCACCAAAATAACAGAATTACACAACACAGTAGAAGCACAAAAGAGTAGGTTAGAACTGGCTGAAGAACACATATCCCAACTAGAAGATAAATCCCTGGACACTAGCCAGTATGAAGAAAAGTCAGAACAAAGATTTAAGAGAAATGAAGAGAACTTAAGAATTATATATGATGACATGAGAAGAAACAATATAAGGCTCATTGGAATTCCATAACAAGAAGAGGTGAAAAAGACCACTGAGAAAATTGTGGAAGACCTGCTAACAGAAAACTTCCCCCATATCATGAAGGAAGAAAAGATATTTGTCCAAGAAGCTCATAGAACCCCACACAAGATAGATCCCAAGAGAAAAACACCGAGGCGTATTATAATCAAACTCTCCAAAACCAAAGACAAAGAAAAAAATTTGAGAGCTGCCCGGGACGAAAGAAATATTACTTATAATAATCAAACAGTTAGGCTGAGCTCCAATTACTCAGCAGAAACCATGCAGTCAAGAAGGCAATGAGACGGCATACATAACACACTGAAGGAAAAGAACTTCTAACCAAGAATCCTATATTCAGCCAAATTATCCGTCAAATATGAGGGTGAAATCAAGGCATTCTCAGACAAACAGAAATTAAGGAATTTTGTGAAAACCAGACCACTGTACAAGAAATGCTCAAAGAAGTCCTTCCAATAGAGAACCCACAACAGATAATGTGGCATCAACACTAAAACCAAATCAGAAATAGATACTCGAAATAAGGCCATAAGACATTGCACCTTAAAAAGCAAGGAACTCAATCAGCACAAAACAACAGCAACTAACCTATCAGAGGGAATAAAACTTCTAGGTACAGACCCTCAAATGGAAAGGAAAACCGGACAATGTCTTCACAGTATGCACTGTTCTAAAAATGTAGAGACAAGAATATACTCCAAGGTAAACACAGAGAAAAGTAACAATTCTTCTAAGCAAATCCAAAAGGAAGAAAACCAGATGGGTTTAATATACACAAAACCAACTATAAAGAAGAAAAGGGAGAAAGCATTAGCCAACAAACTGAACTCAGCATAGAAAAATATAAAGACCAATGAAGCACCAACAACATGAAAAAAAAACACAACAGGATGACAGCAATCAATTTATACTTGTCACTAATTACACTCAATGTGAATGGACTAAATGCACCTATCAAGAGAAAGAGAGTGGCAGACTGGATAAGAAAAGAAGATCCATCAATCTGCTGCCTACAAGAGACTCACCTTAGACACAAAGATAAAAACAAATTAAGAATTAAGGGATGGAAAGGAACATACCAAGCCAATGGAAACCAAAAAAGGGCAGGAGTAGCAATATTGATTGCTGATAAAATAGACATTAAGGTGAAAAACATCCTAAGAGATAAGGAGGGACATTATATGATGCTGAAAGGGTCAATTGACAAAGAAGATGTTACAATAATAAATATTTATGCACCTAATGAAAGTGCTCCAAAATACATAAAGCAGATATTAACTAAATTAAAAGGGATAATAGACATCTCTACAATAGTAGTAGGAGACTTTAACACACCACTTTCAAGGAGAGACAAGTCAACTGGAAAAAACAAGGATACAGAAGAGCAAACAGTATAATCAACCAAATAGACCTCATAGACATATACAGAGCATTTCACCCGACAAAAACGCAATTCACATTCTTTTCTAGTGGACACAGATCCTTCTCCAGAATAGACCATATGCCAGAACATAAAACAAGTCTCAATAAATTCAAAAGCATTGAAATACTACAAGGCATCTTCTCGGACCACAATGCTATAAAACTAGAAATTAATAATAGGAAGAGCAAGGAAAAGCATCAAACATATGGAAGCTGAACAACTCACTGTTCAAGAACTACTCTGTAACAGAACAGATAAAATCTGAAATAAAAAAAATTCCGAGAAACAAATGAGAATGAAGATACATCATACCAAAACCTATGGGACACAACAAAAGCAGTACTCAGAGGACAGTTTATAGCAATAAATGCATACATCAAAAAAGAGGAAAGAAACAAAATCAACACTCGAACTCATCAACTCCAACAACTAGAAATACAACAGGAGAATCCTACAGTATCTAGAAGCAAGGAAATAATAAA
>NW_006921619.1:14597425-14599063 GCF_000298275.1 Orycteropus afer afer | reverse complement strand
GGATGAACCTGGAGGACGTTAAGCTGAGTGAAATAAGTCAATCACAGAAGGACAAGTACTGTATGAGCCCATTACTCTAAGAAGACAGAGAAGAGTTTGCTTGGGAAAGGGATCTCACCTAGTAGCTTACTGGGATGGGGAGGGAAGGGGAGAGATTAATTTTGGGCTAGTTGCAGCCTACACACTGACATGGGTAGGGGGAGGGATATACAGGAAGGATATATGACCACAATGATAACATTAGGAAATGGGAGGACACCGACTGTGCACACAAGAAATAGACAGATGCTAATACCAACCTACGTGTCCACAATACCGCATTGCCGTTAACACCAAACAATAGACTATACAGATAAACACCTGAGACAATCAGATGGGGTCAGTGAACAGAAGTATACTCTAGACCAAGGATAGATTCAGATGAGGCTAATCTTGGACAGACGTGAGTTATACAAAATACCTGCAGTCCTTACAGAAACAATAGAAGACAGACACAGTAATACCTCACAGACAACCAGACGCTATGGGAGCGAGATTCAATAGATCTACTGCCTCAGGACCATAGTACTGGGGGACACCAGACTCAATTGGCACAACAAAATTCATAAAAACGTTGCTCCATATCCTACATTGGCGACTAGCAACTGGGGTCTTAAAAGCTTTCAAGTGGCCATCTAAGATGCAGCTAACAGTCTTTTAGCATCGAAATTGAAGAATGGAAAAAAAGGGGGCACATTTAGAAGCAATCAGCCCTAGGACATGATGGACCTTGAGACCAGAAGAACTAGATGGTGCCCGGCCACCAATGCCAACCACTCAGGAAAAGATCAAATCTGGAGATCCTGGATAAAATGGGAGGGAAAATGTGGAACAAAATCCAAAAACTCTATAATGACCTGAGTTACTGGTCAGATTAAATCTGGTGAGACTCCCAATACTATGGCCTTGGAATACATTCTGCACCCCCAGGGGCGGGCTCTCAGACCAATAGTTAACAAGATATACACGCAGACCACTCAACTCAGGATGATGCATCCACATACTGTATGGTAATACATCCCTTAGAACAACAGACCATGGGACACCAAAGGACCAACATTCAAACTGAGGAAATGCAGGACAAACAGGAGTGCATAAATATGAGGGACACAGGGGGAGGGTTACAGGGTCGGGAGGGGAGGAGACTGGGTTAAGGTTGGACACAGAAAATGGGAATGAAACTAAATGTACGCATTATGTTGAATGTAAAACAAGCTCTTAAAATTAATTTTTTTAAAAAAGAACAAACATGCACAAAGGAGACTGTCATTCAAACAGAACAAGGGGATACTGAATGGTTTAAAATCAAGAAGGGAGTGTGTCAGGGTTGTATCCTTTCACCATACTTATTCAATCTGTATACTGAGCAAGTAATCCGAGAAGCTGGACTATATGAAAAAGACCGTGGCATCAGGATTGGAGGAAGACTCATTAACAACCTGAGATACTCAGACAACACAACTGTGCTTGCTGAAAGTAAGGATGACTTACTGATCAAGAATGAAGACTACAGTCTGCAGTATGGATTACACCTCAACATAAAGAAAACAAAAATCCTCACAACTGGACCAATGAGCAGCATCACAATAAATGGAGAAT
>NW_006921619.1:14589088-14596195 GCF_000298275.1 Orycteropus afer afer | reverse complement strand
TTTTTTTTTTTCAATTCTGGATAACCTTAGTCACTTTAGGAGCTCTGGCTAAGGTATTTGGCTGCTAACAAAAAGTTCAGTGGTTTCAATCTATAAGCAGTTCCACAGTAGAAAGATGAGGCAGTCTTCCCCATAAAGATTTATAGCCTTGTAAACCCTAAGGGGAAGTTCTACTCTGTCCTATAAGGTCCCTACGAGCTGGAATCCACTTGATGGCATTTGGGGGGGGGGGCATAGAAGTGTTTAGTCCTTTTAAGTATGAGCTCTGCCAATTCCTAAATTCCGTTCTGTTCTCTTCTTTGCAAGAGTGTATCTAAGCTCTGAGAAGGCTTATGTTACATCATAGGGAAAACATCTGAGCCTACGCTGTATCACTGCAGGTGTTAGGTGAGATGTTTTCATTTCTACCTATCAATATTTATGCTTATGTGATCCTCATCTTCCCTCCTTAGCAAGCCAAACTCCTCCAGGTACATACTAGATTCCACCTCCTCCTGAAAATAAAATATACATTTAACACTTAATGTGTCCCAGACCAATTCTTTTTTATTTTTATTTTATTGTGATTTGGGTGAAAGTTTGCAGAGCAAATTCATCTTCCATACACTAGTTCACATACACTTTGTCTCATGACATTGATTGCAATCTCCCACAATGCAACAGCTCTCCTCACACTTCCTCTCCATAGCCACCTCCTCCCTGTGTCCTTCCCTCCCATTTCACTCCTGCCTACCCCCCCTGTGAATACACAGTGCTCTATTCTTCCATGATTGGTCTCTTCAAGGAATGTATCTACCTAATGCAAATGTTCAGCTCATATGCCTGGCTTTTGTTTGTCTGGAAGCCACAGGAATCGGTTCAATTCCAGACCTGAAGGGCAGCTAGGGGCCATAGTCTCAGGGGTTCCACCAGACTCTATCACACCAGCAAACCTGGTCCCTCTTTTATATATATATATATGATTTTAAGTTTTGTTCTACACTGTTCTCCTACTCTATCCAGGATCTCCTACATAGATTCCCCTCCAAGGGTTGACAGTGATAGCCAGGTACCATCTAGTTTTTCAGGCCAGACCAATTCTTGATATCAGTCCTAGCCTGAACTTTGTCCTTTCTCAGTTTTCCCAACTTCTATTAAAGACAGTTCTATCCTTCTACTTGGGCAGGCCAAAAACCTTGAAATTATCCTTGATTTATTCATTTTTTTTTTCATAACATGCATTTAGTCTATTATAAAATGCTATTACTTCTAGAACTCAAATTCATGCAGAATCTAACCTTTTATGTTCATCTATCATGTAGCACCCTGGTCCAAGCAAGCATTGAATCTCTTCCATATTATTGTAATAGCCTCTGACTGCTATCTCTGATCCTTTGATACCTATAATGTATTTTATTCAAAGCTTCTAAAAAGAACCTGTTAAAATGAAATCAGATTCTGTCACTTCTCTGCTCAAACCAGTGAAAATCTATTCATCTCACTCAGAATAAGAACCAAAGTCTGCAATGGCCTACATGTTTTCACATTACCTGGATATGCGTGACCTGCCTGACCTCTATTTCCTTTATTCACCTCTAATTCATCACACTATATTGCTCTCCATGGTGTTTCTCCAACACTTCAAACATACTTCTCCCTCAGGACCTTTTCACTGGCTATGCTCAGGTACCTCCAAGGCACTCTTTATCAGCCTTGTCAGGTTCTTGCTCAGGGAGACCCTTCCTGATTATTATATTTAAAATTATATCTAAAATCCAGCACTCTCTTCCCAACCTTCTTCATGTTTCTCCATAACTCTTACCAACTTCTCACATGCTCGTATCATATTTATTTCTGTCCCTTCCCATCTGCTCCTTATCAAAATGCTTTATGAAGGGATAAATTTTTATCTTTTTTATTATTATTATTTTTCATTCTCCCAAGTGACTAGAACTCTGGTGGCATAGTGCCTAAGGCATTTGACTGCTAACCAGAAGGGTGGCGGTTCAAACCTACCAGCCACTCCTCAGAAGGAAGGTTGGGCAATCTACTTCTGTAGAAACCCAAGGTGGGGTCACTATGAGTCAAATCCGACTCAACGGCAGTGAGTTTGTTTTTTTTTTTGTTTTAAGTGACTAGAACTCTAGTATCTCTGGTACATAATCAGCACTCAATAAATACTTGCTCATTGAAATCCCACCAGTCTTTTGCCATATATTACCCTTTGTTTTCTGCTTTGATACTACCTCTTCATTACCATGAAGCTCTCCCAGGACCACAGGCTATCTTTGAGCCCTTTAAATGGATGAAGACAACTTCTAGACACTGTCTCATGCCCTTCCGGGGAAGCAGACACTTCTGAGACTTGTCTTTGGCCCTCTTTGCCCAGACATGATATAGCACTATTCCTTGCTCAGTGTTGCCCCTCTGTGCTGGCATGAACTACCCCAGGATTCACCCAGAGTCCATATGGGAATAGGTCCCAGGTCAGCTGTAACCTTAGATCACCTCATGCTGGGGACATTTAATGCTTAGACCTTTCCTCAACTCCTTGAAGTTCCCCATTGAGTAGGGAGAATCAGGTTCTCAGAAACTTCCTACATTTTTCATTAGCAATCTCACCTCTCTTGACCTTCCTTAGGTTTTTATCCATCCATAGTTAATATGAAAACCAATCTATGCCTATTGCTTCTATGCCAGAATCACTCAGTGCCAGAATCTTCTTTATCAGTCCTTAAAAGACTCAGGCTCTTACAAGTCCAACAGCATTCTCTCTGGAAGCATTCCTGTCTGTCATGGGCTTCAAAAAGCTTATTTTGAAACTCAAAAATTGAGCCTTTGCTTCTTTCTTGTACTTATGTTTCTGCAGTAACAATTCACCCTGAGAATAAGAGGCTGAAGATAATTTCAGAATCCAAAAAATGGAAGGATGCAAGCATACCCATTTGTATTTAAAAATATTATTTGCTTCATAGAAAATAAAGTGGTTTGAATTACTTGACAAGAAGAAGAGGCTAACCAACTTTAAAATCCAGAACCACCACGTGCATAGCCTTTACCTCATCCAGGTACTCCTGCTACAGAGTCTAAGGAGGGAGACATGCTCAAAAAATCCAGATGAAATCATAGGACTCTTTATTCCTGTATGATTCATCTCCTGTCCATGTAGGTTAAGATGATAATGTATAAGTCAAAAGAACTCCTTTTTGCTGCTAGGATCTCAGGTAGAGATTATAGACTTTACGGTAATTTAAGGCCATGTGTTTCATGCTCCTAATCTTCTTAGAGATAGCCAGAAGACCCAGGAAAACAAGGAATGGGGTAGCTAGGCCAGTTCAGAATAGATTCATATTTCTTAATGATCTCCCAAACAGGTAAGACAGGTGACATCTTCCTGGGTGAAAAATTGGATACTTTGGAGTCACACACCAGAATATAAGGCTACATCATCTCTACTCATGTGTTAACCAAGGCAGAACTTTTCTATGATAGTGCCTGGAAAAGCAACAACAACAAATAAACTGATTCATTGTTATTGATCATTTCCAAACATATTAATATTTAAATTATTCAAGTATATGGTGTTTTCTAGGTTCTAGCCTCAGGATCAGGTGAAGAAAAATACATGCTGTCACTTAAAAAATATCAGGGGAGTACCAGGGCTGGGGTCAAGTCAAGGATTCATGGTGAAAAGGCCAAAGATGATAGTATGACTCAGATGAGAGGGTGCAATGGTAGAAATGATGAAAAAGAAAAATACCAGTGGCTGGGAGTGTCAAGCAGCATCAAAGAGGAGGATTTAACTTAGGATGTAGCCTTTATTTCTTTTCTAGCACATCTCTCCTCTGCATCCCAATTCTACTATAATCCACTGTGAGCTCAGGTAATGCAAACTCGTTTTCATATCAGCAAAAGGGATTAGAAAGTAAATCTTAAGGGGGGGGGGGACCCATGATGCATTTTAAAACCAAATGCAATGTAAATTATTTTTTTTTCTACTCTCTCTTTTGTATTCTTCATGCCTCAGCTCCCTGTCATGGTCATGAATAAATGAAATTGAACAAATGTTGTTCTGTCTGTGGTGGCCCAGAATCATTCTAGAAGCTGAAGATGAACTGCAATCCATTCCAAGAGGGTCAGAGAAGGTGAAGGTGAAAGCGTTGGAGACCATCAAAATCAGTGTTCAATTTTTTAAATGCATTTAAAACTCCCTGCAGTGCAGTAAATTATTTAATATACCTCTTCGAACCATGGTCTTTGTAACTCCCACCAAGTGACTAGATGTTGTTGCTAGGTGCTATTGAGTTGGTTCTGACTTATTGCAAACCCATTTACTACAGAACGAAACATGTCCAGGTCTTTCATTATCCTCACAATCATTGTCATGCTTGGGAGCTCAACATATGCAGGCCTTATAGGATTATGCAAACATGAGCTGCTTGTAGCCCACCAGAGGGATTGGAGAGTTTGCTAATAATATAAATAAGGGGCATGGCAGTCTTGTGTAGGTGAGACCATGGAAATAAGGTGTATGGCACCATAACATGAAGATTAGTCAGTTTTGTTATTTGCTAGGCTTAAAATGAGTCATCCCAGAGGTGGAAAGGAGGATCTCACTACCATCAGAAAAGAAGAACCAGAAACAGAGCACATCCATTGGACCTTAGATCCCTGCACTGAACTTCCTCAACCCAGAAGACAGAGCTGTAACAGCAGAGACAGTCAGAGATAGCGAGAAGTAGCAGCAGCAGCAGAGAAATGGTGGTGGAAGTAGTAGAACCCAGAGATCAGCACAAGACGAAGTAGTGGGCATCCCAGTCCATGAAACAATAAAGCTGAGTGCCTTCAAGCAGGAGGCTTGCTGGTAGAGTAGGTTGCCTCTGGTGGAGACAGAACTAAAAGATCTTCATAATATTTGCTCAAGCAGGGCAAGGGCCATGAGACCAAGAGGTTGAGGGCCAGAGGGAGGTGTGTCTATGGCACATCTGAGAAGTTGTACTGGTTGAAGAACTGTATCTTGAGTTGTTTCTGCTCCTGAATTATAACCTGTTACTTCCGTAATAACTTCATAATCTTGAGTAGTATCTGTGAGTTCTGTGTGACCGCTGTCACAGATTATTGAACCCAGCATACCAGTAGAACCTAGCAGAGAAGTAGAGAGTGCCGTGGGAGGGATGGTTGGTATCAGAATTTGTGAAGAGTTGGAAGATGGAGGCATGTCTGACCTCTGCCTCATAGGAATCAGCCTTGGATTGTTGATCTAGATCCTTCTCCCTTCTTAGGAAGCTCAAGGAGATCAGATGCCTCCTCCATGTCATTTTTACCCTCCCATGGGTAAACTTAAAAATCACACACCTACATTGAATTATATCTGAAATTCAAAGTAAGTTAAATATTGTGGCAGAAAGTCAAATCAGAACCCAGAGCAAAGTATGCTCTGTATTTTTACCATGAATACCTCCCTTAAACTTTTATAGGCCACCTTTGAGAGCCATGATGTGGACCATGAATCAACAAAATATGGCCTGCCACCTGTTTTTGTATGGTCTGTAAGCTAAGAATGGTTTTTACATATTTAAGTGATTGGGAAAAATTAAAAAGAATAATACTATTTCATGGCATGTGAAAATTATATGAAATACAAATTTTAGTGTCCATAAATAAGGATTTGTTGGAACATAGCCATACTCACTTGTTTTATCTGTGTCTGCTTTTGCACTAAACAGCAGAGTAGTTACAGCAAAGATTATATGACCTGCAAAGTTTGAGATATTTGCTACTTGATGCTTTACAAATTAGATAGATAGATAAAAAGAGAGAGAGGGAGAGAGATAAATAGAGAGAGATAATTGATATAAAGTAATGTCTTCCTTTAAAGGTAAGGAAATTACAACTCAGAGAAATGTAATCTCTCAAGGTCACACAGATGGGATGTGGCATAGATAATTCTGGAACTCAGTCATCTGAATCCTATTTGGGGTCTTTTCTCATTATACTATACCACCTGAGATTCCCAGGGATAATAAGCAGGGTGCAAGCAGTAACTAAGGAGTCCTGGTGGTGCAACGGTTAAGAGCTCAGCTACTAGTTGAAAGTTTAGTGATTAGAACCCAGCCAGAAGCTCCTTGGGGAAAAGACCTGCCATCTGCTTCTATAAAGATTACAGGCCAAAAACTCCTATTGGGCAGTTCTACTCTGTCCTTTGGGTCATCATGAGTCAAATCAACTTGATGGCACCACCAAAAACAAGCAGTGGCTAAGCAGGCTGACAAAATCAGAGCAATTGTGTACAGCTTTCAGGAGAAGGAATGAATAGTGAGTGCATTTCCTAATGAGAAGAGAAAAAAGAAAAACAATGATATGAATCTTAAAGATATGTGTGACAAATTTCTTTTGTCCTAGTCGTGCCCTACCGTATGATGGGGCAATGTACCCCACTTGTTTGAAGTAAACTCTGAACTCTTCTTATCTTGCTGGTACAATGTGAGATCTCACAGAGACAGAGATATAAAACTTTCCACGTGGGGGAGGACACTAGGGAAAAATAAAAAAGATAATCTGGGGGTGGAAAGGATTGATGAGCTCAATTTTCTGCTAGAGGCTACATTTTTATTTTTATTTTATTTTTTTCGGACTGCCATGCATCTTCTTTGTTTTGAATAATGGAGATAATTATACATTCAAGGGCTAACACTTTAAACCCCCTGAACAATTAAGAAATCTTATTGCAGGCAATCATGAGAAAATGTAAGGGAGGATTACCCAGAGATACAACAAAAATTGCACTTCGTCTAGTCTCTCACTTAGCACAGAGAATTAATCACTGCTCTCCTCTCTTTCCCATGGTCTAATGGTTGATATCTCAGGCTCTCTTAGGGCAAGGTGATGTCCTCTCCTAAACCCTGTTCATGTGAAGTCAGAAGTTTGGACTGCTTCCTCTTGTGAAAAGGCTGCCTCAGTGATTTTGACAATGGCTTGTAAGTACAGCCCTAGATGTGGGGGCTAGTAGCATTTACTAGTAGCTAGGAGTGGGCTCTGGTAGCATAGTGGTTAAGACATTTGCCTGCTAACCAGACGGCTGGCGGTTCAAACCCACCAGCCACTCCTCGGAAGAAAGGTTGGGCAATC
>NW_006921619.1:14584321-14588913 GCF_000298275.1 Orycteropus afer afer | reverse complement strand
AGAGTTACTGCCTTAGAAACCCGGGGGGGTTGCTATGAGTTGGAATTGACTTGATGGTAGTGTGTTACTTTTGATTTAGGAATAGAACATAAGCCTTGGTGTTGTGGTGGTTATAGTGTTCAACAGTTAACTGCACGGGCAGCAGTTGGAACCCACCAGCTTTCCTCGGGAGAAAGATGTGGCAGTCTGCTTCTGTAAAGATTACAGCCTTGGAGATCTATGGGCAATTCTACTCTGTTCCTCCAGGATCACTATGAGTCAGAATCCACTCTATGACAAAAGGTTTAGGAGTAGAACAAATGCTCTCATTATCTTCAGGCTGCGAGCTTTTGTGTATAGAGAGAAAGAAACGCCTTGGATCATTTGTTCATTCCACAGACAATTATTGAGCAGCTACCACATGGCAGACATGATTCCAGAATATGGCAAAAAGACAGTGAACAGAATATAGTCCATGACCTCAAAGATCTATATCTAGTCCAGCTAGGTAGATAAACAAGGAAATAGGAAATTCTGTTAGTATTATAAGGGATATGTAAAAAGTAGGCACAGCTTGTTCTGGGTTTGTCTAAGAGAGGCTAGGATATTTGAAGAATAAATGGAAAATAACCAGGAAAAAGGGTTAGAGGAGGTATTTGGGAGATTTTTAATCATAAGGATGAGTAGCTGATAAGACTACATTTTCTTTTTTCTTGTCACAATTAAATAACACCTCTTTCTCTAAGAACTACACTTTTTGACCCACTAATCCCTCAGATACATGGTAAAATAATAATAGTTAATATGGTTGTTAACATGTTCCTGTATTAAGCACTTTGCCTACATTATAATTTAATCCTTACAACAATCCTATGAAGTAGATATTATCTCTAACTTACACATGAGAAAACTGAGGTACAGAGAGGTTAAGTAATTTGGCCATGAATGTCCAATTCTTAATGAGATGACATGGAATTTAAATTCATCATAATCTGACCACAGATCTCAAGTAGAGCTCTGACCTAGGAATTAAAAAATCAAATTTAACTTGCAATTCTGAGTCTCCATGAGTATGTGATCACAGGCTTTCACTGGCTCAGGTTTCACTGTATTAAATGAGGATATACATAATCTGTATAATTCTCTTCATCAGTTCTAATACCAAGATATTTTATTTCTGATACATATTGTTGTATCAGAACAACAGTAAGAATAGTAAGAATAGTAAGAATAGTTCTTATTATTAGTTGCCATCAAGATATCCCCCTCTCAATGGATCAAATAAAATGCTGCCAGGTTCTGTTGAACATTGGACTGTTGTGCTCCATAGGGTTTTCAATGACTGATATTCAGAAATAAATTGTCAGGCCTTTCTTCCTAGGTTATCTTAACCTATAATCTGTTCTGAAACCTCTTAAGCACCATAGCAACATCTAAGCCTCCAGTGACAGACTGGAAGTGATTTGCCTGAGGTACATTGCCCAGGAATCAAACCCAGAACTCTTGCGCGGAGGGTGAGAATTCTACCACTAAGCCACCAATGGCCCCATATTTCACCAGGAAAACAGAGTTAAGTTTACCCAATTAACTTTTGCTGTTGCTAAGGTAGTAGAGGTATGACAAATCAACTCCTCAAAAGCAAGTGATCTCTCTCAGGAGTAATTCTACATCTCTCCTCCCCTCTCCTCACGGCTTCAGTCCCCTAACCCAAGGCCTGAGATGGAAATCCAGGAAAAGAGTGTGATTTCCATGAACACGTGTTGCTGTCAGTAGATCTGAAAACACAATCTCAATGGAACCTCGCCTCCCACATGTCACTGTCATCAAGTTTTGTCTTCTTTATGGTCCATTGACAGTGACAATAATCCAGGCTCTGTCTTCTCTCTATCAATTATACTTAAAGCAGATCAAGGTGAGATTTTAATGAAAGAAAAATCAACAGCTCTGAAAAGGCAGGTGTTAAAAGCTAACAAAAGGATTTAATGTCAAAAATGACTAAAATATGTTTGTGAGATTTCAAGTGGCCAACAGATGCCTTTTCTGAGTTTCACAACACTTTCTATGATACAGAATGGAAGTTATTAAAAAGAAAGAAAGAAAAAAAAAAAAAAAACAGCTAGAGAGAAATAGAAAACCATTTCTACCGTTTTAGTGCCCTCAAGATGCCAGGGAAGTATCAGCGTTCAGGTTGGCTTTTGATACTGGGAACATAACCCAATGGTCTCTGCCTTAGAATTCTTAGACTTCCTGGAACCACAGGTTTAAAATCTTGGCAAGCTGAGTCATGGTTTCAGCCTCTGTCTCCTTCAAAAAAAAAAAAAAAAATCTGAAGAGCAAGTGATTTATGGTATGTTCATCTTTTAGAAGAGCTCTCCAACCCTTGGCCACTGAATGGACTTTGAAATATGCCCACAGGGATCCTTTATCCAAGGACAATCTCTGAGTGCTTATTACTCACTTTACTGGTGTAGAAGCTCTTTAATCATTGTCTGTGAATTTGCTTTAATCTAGAAACTGTCAATTTATTAGCTCTTAATGTGCCTGAAGCTTTCCACCATCTTATGGCAGAAAGACTAGTATAAATTCAGAAGAGGATTCTGAAAAAGGCAAAGTGGTGTGAGATGGGGATATGAAGAGACAACATAAGTTAACTATTATAGTACAGAATTAAAGTTGATTTCTGAAAAGAAATATATATATATGTATGTATGTATATATGTGTGTGTGTAATTATAAACTGGAAATCAGGTTTTAACTCCAGCCTAAAATAACAATTGGTGAGTGAGGGAAAGGATTATTTACTACAAACCTGAAGTTATCCAGCCAGAAGGATTTTCAGCACCAAAGTTTTTGTGAGTTACCCAGAGTGCCCATTTAAGAGATGCTTCTGAAAACAAAGGTGGTTAAGAAATTAGACAAAACCCATGAGTTACAAGAAAATATTCACATGGAAAGCAATCAGAGCATCTAGAGAAATAATGTTTAGGATACAGAATAAATTCAGGAGACCAAGAAATTCAAGACCAGATCCATATGTGAGGCACAGGTTAAAGAAAAGTCTAAAAGGAGCTCTGGTGGTATAGTGGTTAAGGCATTTGGCTGCTAACCAAAAGATCCATAGTTCAAACCCACCAGCTGCTCCACAGAAAAAGATGGGACTATCTAGTTCTGTAAATATTTACAACCTTGGAAACCCAATGGTGATCACTATAAATTGGAATCAACTTGATGGAAGTAACTTTGGTTTTATACAGTTTTATCTTCTAGATGACTTAAAGATTCTAAGCAAGCTGGTCTAACCACCATGATTACCATGGGCTCTACCTATTAGATTTTATATCTGTTGGTATTTGTCTCAGGTTTTACCCACTAGAGTTGCCTTATTTTCAATATGTTCTTGTTTTATTTTTTCTTTCAGAAGAGGTGTTGAAAATCATCTAGTTCAGCTAATTTACTTTACAAATGAGAACACTAAGGGCCAAGAAATTAAAACTAACAGGCAAAAGTCACCCAGGTAAAATGTACCATAGACAGACTACCATGCTAGATCTTCTCATTCTCAAACTATCTTTTATTATATCACCATTTTCCTCTTAATTAAAGCAGTAATTTCTGCTAAGGTACAGAAATACTGAAGGTGATTCTCAAATACCAGATTTAAAAATTAGTACTTGAGAACTATGCATCTATAAATAATTATTAGAGATTGGGAGAAAGATCTTTCTTTTTAAAAAGGGGGTTTAACATCAACCTGCCACTTTCCAGTATATGGTCTTAAAATAATAGGTCATGCTTACTCTGTCAACTAGCCATTGCTACTATTATTTTCTTACTGGAAACAGAATTTTTTATATATAAAAGATCATCTAGATCTACTTTCTTATCTTATGAATGAGAAAGCTGAGATTCAAAAGGGTATCTTACAAAATCACAAAATATTAAAATTTGATAAGTCAATGAACATGTATTCAGCTTTGTTTTTAATTTAGAGGAATTTAGGAAAAGTACAAAAAGTATTGAACTCTTATAACACCTGTGTTTCCTGTCACCCAGAACTGAAAGCCGTCCTATATATTGCCATATTTACTTCAATTATTTTTATATAAAAAATAAAATTATTCATCACCCTATACAACTATGAGACAAGAACTAGATAGTGTCTGGCTACTGCTGTCAACCACTCAGAAGGGGATCTCTATAGAGTGGGAGAAGAATGTGGAAAAACCCAAAATCATTAAAAAAAAAAAAATGACCAGATTTGCTGGTCTGATAAAGTCTGATGGAACCACTGAGACTATGGGCCCTAGCTGCCCTTCAGGTCTGGAAAGGAAGCCACTCCTGTGGCTTCCAGCCAAACAAAAGACAGGCATATCAGCTGAACATTTACATTAGGTAGATACACTCCTTGGAGAGATCAATCACAGGAGAATAGAAGACTGTGTATACATGAAGACAACTCGGGGGCAGGAGTGTATGGGAGGGAAGAACACAGGGAAGAGGTAAGTATGGGGAGGAAGTAGGAAGGGAGCTGTTGCATTGTGGTAAATTGTAGTCAATGCAATGAGAAAAAGTGTATGTGAGCTGCTGTATGGAAAGTGAATTTGCTCTGTAAA
>NW_006921619.1:14547990-14581861 GCF_000298275.1 Orycteropus afer afer | reverse complement strand
AACAAACATTCTCTTCGTCATTTAATGGATTTTGGGCCTTTGTCAAAGATCAGCTGACCATAGGTCGATGGATCTATATCTGGGTTCTCAATTCTATTCCATTGGTCTATGTATCTGTCATTGAACCAATACCAGACAGTTTTGACTACTGTGGTTGTACAGTAGGTTTTGAGATCCAGCAATATGAGAGCTCCTACTTTTTTTTCTCCTTCAGTAGTGCTTTGCTTATCTGAGGTCTCTTTCCTTTCCACATAAAGTTAGTGATTGGTTTTTCCATATCCGGAAAGAATGTTGATGGGATCTGGATTGGGATTGCCTTGAATGTACAGATTGCTTTGGGTAGAACTGACATTTTCACAATGTTCAATCTTCTTATCCACAAGCATGTGATGTTCTTCCATTTATGTAGATCTCTTATGGTTTCTTGAAGTAATTTTTTATAGTTTTCTTTGTGCAGGTCTTTTTGTCCCTGGTAAGATTTATTCCCAAGTATTTTATTTTTTTGGTAGCTATTGAGAATGGTATTGATATCCTTATTTCTTTTTCAGCAATCTCTTTGCTGGTGTATCCCCCCAACTTCTGTTCTCATTTCTAAGAGACAATCATTTGAAGAGAAAAATGGGATACTGCACAAGGGTGTGTATCAAAGTTATATAATTTCACCATAGTTATTCAATCTGTATGCTGAGTAAATAATCCAAGAAGTTGGACTATATGAAAAAGAATGCTACTTCAGGATTGGAGGAAAACTCATTAACAACCTGTGATATGCAGAGGAGACAACCTTACTTACTGAAAGTAAAGATGACTTGAAAGACTTACTAATGAAGATCAAAGACTGTAGCCTTCTGTATGGGTTACAATTCAGCACAAAAAAAAAGAAAAAAAAATCTTCACAATTGGACCAGTAAGCAATATTATGATAAAAGGAGAAAATATTGAAGTTGTCAAAGATATCCTTTTACTTGGGTCCACAATCAATGCCCATGGATATAACAGTCAAGAAATCAAATGACATACTGCATTGGGCAAATCTGCTGCAAAAGATCTCTTTAAAGTGTTAAAGTGCAAAGATGTCACTTTAAGGACTAAGGTGTGCTTGATTCAATTTACTCCCATCAAGTCAGATCCGACTCATAGTGACCTCTCCTTGAGTTTCTGAGGCAGTATCACTACAGAAGTAGATTACTCAACCTTCCTTCCAAGGAGTGGATGGTGGATTTGAACCCCCAGCCTTCTGGTTAGCAGTTAAATGCCTTAGGCACTATGCCACCAGAGCACCCAGCCTGATTCAAGTCATAGTATTTTTAATCATCTCTTATGCATGTGAAAGGTGGATAATGAATAAAGAAAACCAAAGAATTGATACATTTGAATTATGGTGTTGGTGAAGAATATTGAATATACCACGGACTTCCAGAGGAGCTCTGGTAGCCTAGTGCCTAAGGTACTTGACTGCTAACCAGAAGGCTGGAGGTTCAAACACACCAGCCACTCCTCGGAAGGAAGGTTGGGCAATCTACTTCCATAGTGATACTGCATTGGAAACCCAAGGAGGGGTCGCTATGAGTTGGGTCTGACTTGATGGCATATAACAAGAACAACAGCATGGACTTCCAGAAGAACGAACAAGTCTGCCTTGGAAGATGAACAGCCAGAATGTTCCTTAAAAGTGAGAATGATGAGACATCATCTCACATACTTTGGTCATGTTATCAGGAGTACCCAGTCCCTGGAGAAAGACACACTTGGTAAAGTAGACAGTCAGAGAAAAAGCGAAATACCTTTAATCAGATGGATTGATCCAGTGGTTACAACAATGGGCTCAAACATAGCAACAGTTGTGAGGATGGTGCAGGATGGGGCATTTTTTCATTTTTGTTGTACATGGGATATTTATATGTCAGAACTGACTCAACAGCATCTGACAAGAACAATAAGTCTCATTTCCATTCTTATCAACCCAGTATTATAATTTTATTCTGAATTCTTGTAATCCTTTTCCCATAATTTTATAAACACTAAATTTTTATATTAAAAAAAAAAGTCGCTATGAGTCGGAGCCGACTTGAAGGCACATAACAACAACAACAAAGTGCCACCCTGACAATAATATACCACAAATGGGATAGCTTGAACAAACAGGAGTTTATTCTCCTACAATTTTGGAGGCTTTAAGTCCAAGTTCAAAGTGCCTGGCTCTAGGCGCTAGGTGAAAGCCCCTCAACCTTAGGCATCAGCTCTGCCTCCTGCTCCCGGACCACTGAAACTGGAGGATTTTTTTTTTTTCACCCAGACAGCTGCAAGCTGCTGAGGCTGACAAGCCCAAGGTTGACAAGTAAAAAGGCAGGGTCCCAATATTACCAAACAACCGGCAGATCATTGATTCAAGAACATCCCAAGATCAGCAGAGCATGGCAGGCTGCTAAACAATGACTCGGCTACACGCAGGGTTCAAGCACACCATAAGCTAGATAGACACCATTCCCAAAGCTGCTTCTTATGTAGTGGAAGCAGACCAAATCCCTAAAGCAGCTACTCAGCTGCTTGTAGTAGATCCCACCATAGAGTTGATTGCCAGTCTCATCATGGGGAATAGCTACCACCAGCTGCCCAGCTGCTCAATCAGACCCAGGCAAGTTGCCACACAACCTTAACTACCACAGTCATGTTCCTCCCCAACCCTCCATTCAGAAAAGAAACAATTCTGGAGTTGAGAAATCTCATACCAGAAGCAATATACCCTTTAACTTCACACTTTGTTCTGAACAGCAAGGCCAGCCGGGCAGACACTAGGTCTCACACACCATTATGAATTTGTCAGCAATTAGAATTCTAAACCCTATTCAGTTTTTACTTGCTTCAATCGACTTGTCACTGCAGTGAGGATTATCTACTTTCTCAACATAAACATCAACAGAAATGAGTGCAACAGCTTACGTCCTTGGGGAAGTCACCGCCAGGGAGAATGTTAAGTAGCACATTCTGCAGACAGGAGGGATCTGGGGCCTTAATGGGCCATAGTTAGGAGGGACAGAATGTAAGCTACCCTTTGTGTGAAGCATCAGAATTCTACATTTTAGGATTTGAAGACATTTTGGGGAGATGGCAAGGAGACTGTTGTCATTTACCTCTCCCTGGTCTTTCGTGAGCTAGAAAGAAAAGAAGAAAATGCATCTGAGAAATGTTTCCACTCAGAATCAAAGGACCTTAGGGAACATGTCTTCCAACCCCCTCAATTAAGGGATTAGGAAACTGAGATCCAGAGAGGGTAAGGCCAGGCCAAGGTCATAATGGGAGCCTGTGACAGAGCCTAAATGCCCCCATTCCTTTTCTCATGCTCTTTCCACTTTACCACACTGCTTCATGTAGGAGGAGTGCAAAGCACCTGAGCAATAAGTCACATTCTCCTCCCAAATTCCCTCAAGCTTTCCATGATGCACAATGGTGGAAAAGACCAAACAACATAGTGCCAGGGACATCTGGAGTAGAATCCCATTCCACCTCAAATTCCTGGTACATATAGCATGTAAATACACAAGTAGAAATTAATTTCATTACTTACTAACAAGCTGTCTTTTAAATAATTGTCTGAGGAAACTAGAATTAGATGAGTGAAGGAAAAGAGTTTTTCATCTTCTACTACTAATCATAGCTAAACCAAACACTTTGCTGTTGAGTTGATACTGACTCATGGCAGCACCAGGAAGACCAGACAAGTTGTGGGAAGACATCTTACATGAAGAAAGAAAAGTCATTAAAAAGATAGAAAAAGGAAGGAAAGACCAAAATGGATGTAAGAAGAGACTCTGAACCTTGTTCTCAAAAGGAAAGTAGCTAAAGCAAATGGAAGAAATGACGAAGTGAAAAAACGGAACAGATTTCAAAAAGCAGCTTGAGAGGACAAGGTAAATATTATAATGAAATGTACAAATACTTGGAATTAGAAAATCAAAGGGAATAAAATGGTCAGTATTTCTACAGCTGAAAGACCTGAAGAAAAAAAGTCAAGCCTCTATTTGTGTTATTTAGGATTTCTTATGCAAAATATTGGACAATGCAACAAGCATAAAAGAAGATGGAAGGAATACACAAACACATTACACACATACATATACAAATAAAGAATCGGTCAATTTTCAACCATTTCAGGAAGTAGCTTATAATCAAGAATCGATGGTATTGAAGGAAGAAGTCCATGTTGCACTGAAGGCATTGGCAAAAAAAACAAGGCTCCAGAAATTGATGGAATTCCAATAGAGATGTGTCAACAAACAGATAGCACTGGAGCACTCACTTATTTATACCAGGAAGTTTGAAAGACAGATACCTGGGCAACAGACTGAAAGAGATCTATATTTCTGCCCATTCCAAAGAAAGGTGATCCAACAGAATGAGGAAATTATAAAGCCATATCATTAATATCACACACAAATAAAATTTTTCAGAAGATAATTAAAAAAATGGTTGCAGCAGTATATTGATAGGGAACTGCCAGAGGTTCAAGCCAGATTCAGAAGAGGGCATGGAACATTGCTAATGTCAGAAGGATCTTGTCTGAGAACAAAGAATACCGGAAAAATGTTTACCTATGTTTTAATGACTATGCTAAGGCATTCAACCATGTGGATCATAACCAATTATGGATAACATTGTGAAGAATGAGAATTCTGGAACACTTAGTTGTGCCCATGAGGAAACTGTACATAGACCAGAAGGCAGTCATTTTAATGGAAAAGGGAATCCTGCATGGTTTAAACTCAGAAAAGTTGTGTGTGTCAGGATTGTACCCCTTCACTGTACTTATTCAGTCCATATGCTAAAAAAATCATCTGAGAAGCTTGACTAGATGAAGAACACTGCAACAGGATTGGAGGAAGATTCATTAACACCCTGAGATACTCAGATGACACAATCTTGTTTGCTGAAAGTGAAAAAGATCTGAAGCATTTACTGATGAAGTGTGGATTGTACTTCAACGTAAAGAAAACAAAAATTGTCACAACTCGTCCATTAAGCAACATTATGATAAATGGAGAAAAGACTGAAATTGTTAAGGATTTCATTTTACTTAGATCCACAATCAATCCTGAAGGAAATAACAGTTAATAATTCAAAAGATATATTGTGTTGCACAAATCTGCTGCAAAAGACCTCTTTAAAGTGTTAAAGATCAAGCTGTCATTTTAAAGACTAAGGTACGCCTAAGGCATAGTATTGTCAATAGCCTCAGATGCATGTGACAGCTGGACAACGAATAAGGAAGATTGCAGAAGAATTGATTCTTTGGAATTGTGATGTTGGTGAAGAATTTTGAATGTACCATTGAGGCTGGAACAAACAAAACTGTCTTGGAGGAAGTACAGCCAGAATGCTCCTTGAAAATGAGAATGGCCAGACTTTGTCTCTCATACTTCGGTCACATTGTCAGAAGGACCCAATCTCTGGAGAAGGATATGCTGCTTGCTTTACAGAAAGTCGGTGAAAAAGGGGAAGACCCTCAACAAGATGGATTGGCACAGTGGTTGCTGTAGACTTAAGCATAGCAAATATTGTGAGAATGGCACAGGACTAGGCAGTATTTCCTTTTGTTGTACATATAGGCACTATGAGTCAGCATCGCATGTGTTTTAGAGTAGAACTACTCCATAGGATTCTCAAAGAATGAATCTTTGGAAGCAGATCACCATTTCTTTCTCTCACAGAGCTACTGAGTTCAAACTGCTTTTGGTTATCAGCTGCTTACTTCACAATTGTACCAACAGGACTTCTTTTTCACTTAACAATACTGACCCTTTTCACCACTTGTCTGTCAGTTTGTCACACTGTGGTGGCTAGGGTGTTGCTATGAAGCTGAAGTCTATGCCACCTATATTTCAAATATCTGCCAGGTCAACCATGGTGGACGTGCTTCAGCAGAGCTTCCAGACTAAGACAGACTGGGAAGAAGGATGGGGTTATCCACTTCTGAAAAAATTGGACAGTGAAAGTCTTATGAGTAGCAGTGAAACAGTGTCTGATAAATTACTGGAAAATTTTATGTATAGCCCTGAAACATTGTCTGATATAGTGCCAGAAGATGAGCCTCTCAGATGGAAGGCACTCAAAATATCACTGGGGAAGAGCTGCCTCCTCAGAGTAGAGTCAACCTTAATGATGTAGATGGAGTAAAGCATTCGGAACCTCCACTTGCTGATATGGTATGACTCAAAATGGGAAGAAACAGCTGCAAACATCCATTAATAATTGGAATATGGCATGTAAAAAGTGTAAATCTAAGAAAATAAGAAGTCATCACAAATGAAATGTAATACATAAAGATCAATGTCCTAGGCATGAGTAAGCTGAAATGGACTAGTATTGGCCATTTTGAATCAGACAAACATATAGTGTATGACGCTGAGAATGACAAATTAAATGAGGAATGTCGTATTCATCGTCAAAGAAAAAAATAGTTTCAAGATCTATCCTGAAATACAATGCTGTCAGTGATAAGATAATATCCATATGCCTACAAGGAAAATTAGTTACTGGTAGCACAGTGGCTAAAGCACTTGACTGCTAACCAGAAGGCTGGCGGTTCAAACCCACCAGCCACTCCTCGGAAAGAAGGTTGGGCAATCCTACTTCCGTAGTGATACTGCCTTGGAAACCCAAGGAGGGGTCTCTATGAGTCAGGGCCGACTCGCCGGCACATAAAACAACAACAACACTATTATTCAAATTTACGCCAACCACTAAAGCCAAAGATGAAGAAATTGAAGACTTTTACCAACTTCTGCAGTATGAAATGAACCAAATATGCAATCAACATGTATTCAAGATTATTGGTAATTGGAATGTAAAAGCTGGAAACAGAGAAGAATCATCAGTAGTTGGAAAATATTGCCTTGGTGAGAGAAATGGCGCTGGAGATCACATGGTAGAATTTTGCAAGACCTATGACTTATTCATTGCAAATGCTTTTTTTCAACAACATAAATAATGGCTATACATGAGGATCTCGCCAGATGGAATACACAGAAGTCAGATCTAATACATCTGTGGAAAGAGGTGATGGAGAAGAAGCTCAATATCTTCAGCCAAAACAAAGCCAGGAACTGACTGTGGAATAGACCATTAATTACTTATATGCAAGTTCAAGTTCAAGCTGAAGACAAAACAGTCTATGAGATCCAAAATATGACCTTGATTATGCCCCACCTCAATTTAAAGACCATCTGAACAACAGATTTGATATACTGAACATTAATGACCAGAAACCAGATGAATTGTGGAATGAAATCAAGAATATCATACTTGAAGAAAGGAAAAGGTCATTAAGAAGACAGGAAAGGAAGAAAAGACCAAAATGGATGTCAGAAGAGACTCTGAAATTTTATCTTGAAGGGAGAGCTGCTAAAGAAAATGTAATAAATGACAAGATAAAAGGGAAAGCAGAAGATTTCAAAGAGCATCTCAAGAAGACAAAGTCAACTATTATAATAATATGCAAAGACATGGAGCTATAAAACCAAAAGGAAAGAATGTACTTAACAGTTCTCAAACTGAAAGAACTGAAGAAAAAATTCAAGCCTTAAGTTGCAATATTAAAGATTCCATGGGCAAAAAATTGAATGATTCAGGAATCATCAGAAGAAGATAGAAGGAATACACAGAGTCACTGCACAAAAACGAATTGGTCTATTGTCATCTATTTCAGTAGGTGGCATATGATCAAGAACCAATGGTACTGAAGGAAGAAGTTAAAGCTGCACTGAAGGAATTGGTGAATAACAAGGATCCAGGAATTGATGGGATACCCATTGAGGTGTTTTGAAAAACAGATGCAGCACTGGAAATGCTCATTAATCTATGCCAACAAATTTGAAAGACAGGTACCTGGACAACTGACTTGAAAAGATCCATATTTGTGCCCACTCCAAAGAAAGGTGATCCCACAGAATTTGGAACTATCAAACAGTATCATTACTATCACATACAAGTAAAATTATCCTGAAGATAATTAAAAAATGATTGCAACAATATATTGACAGGGAACTTCCAGAAATGCAAGCTGGATTCAGAAGAGGATGTGGAATGAGAGATATCATTGCTGAAGTAAAATGGATCTTGGCTGAAAGTTAAGAATACCAGAAAAATGTTTACATGTGTTTTATTGACTATGCCAGGGCTTGGTCCGTGTGAGTCATAAAAAATTATGGATAACATTGAAGTAGGAATTCTAGAACACTTAATTGTCCTCATGAGGAATCTGTATATATACCAAGAGGCTGTTGTTCGAACAGAACAAGGGAATACTAAACCAAAAAAAAAAAAAAAAAAACTCACTGCGGTTGAGTTGGTTCCGACTCATAGTGACCTCTCCTTGGGTTTCCAAGGCGGTATCTCTACAGAAGTAGATTGCCCAATCTTCCTTCCGAGGAGTGGTGGGTGGAGTTTAAAATCAACCCTGTGAGTCAATGTTATATCCTTTTACCACACATATTCAATCAGTATACTGAGCAAATAATCAAAGAAACTGGAGTATATAAAGAAGAATATGACAACAGGATTGGAGGAAGACTCATTAACAACCTGCAATATGCAGATGAAACAATCTTGCTTGCTGAAAGTGAAGATGACTTGAAACACTTACTGATGAAGATTAAAGACTACAGTCTGCAGTATGGGTTACACTTAAACATAAAGAAAACTAAAATCTTCACAACTGGACCAACAAGCAACAACATGATAAATGGAGAAAAGATTGAAATTGTTAAAGAATTTCATTTTATTTGGCTCCACAATCAACACCCAGGGTAGCAGCAGTCAAGAAATCAAACACTGCATTACGCTGGGTTAATATGCCACAAAGGATCTCTGGTGACGTTGTACCTAATGTATTTGATTGCTAACTGGGAGGCTGGTGGTTCAAACCCACCAGCCACTCCTCGGAAGGCAGGTTGGGCAATCTACTTCCTAATGATACCACCTCAGAAACCAAAGGAAGGGTCACTATGAGTCGGATCTGACTCCACAGCAGTGAGAGTTTAATATGCCACAAAAGACCTTGTTAAAATGTTGAAGAACAAAGATGTTACTTGAAGACTAAGGTGTGCCTTATTAAGCCATGGTATTTTCTATCACCTAATATTCATGTGAAAGCTGGGCAATGAATAAGGAATACTAAGGAAGCTTTGATGCCTTTGAATTATGGTGTTTGTGAAGAGTACTGAGTATACCATGGAGTGCCAGAAGAATGAATAAATCTGTTTTTGAAGAAGGGCAGCCAGAATGCTCTTTTGACATGAGAATAGTCAGACTTTGTCTCAACTACTATGATCATGTTGTCAGAAGAGACCATTCCCTGGAAGGGTAGAAGATCATTCTTGGTAAAGTAGAGAGTCAGTGAAGAAAAGGAAAGGCTTCAACAAGATGGATTGACACAGAGGCTGCAACAATGGGCTCAAGCATAGCAAGGATTGTGAGGATGATGCATGATCGGGCAGTGTTTCGTCCTCCTGTACATAGGTTCTCTATGAGTAGTAGCTGACTCAAGGTACTAACAATAATACATACTGACTCTTTTGTTTGTCCACAATTGAATCCAATCCTCAAGAAGTAACCCATCTAATCGGTTTGCCATACTTGTCTTTGTGCTTTTGGAAGGCTGAGGCCATAGGGAAGAACTTGATATCTGCCACAGATAAGAAGCCTTGGTGGCAAAGTGGTTAGAGCACTTGACTGATAATCAAAGATGGGGGGTTCTAACCCACTAGAAACTTCACTGGAAAAAAGTGCAGCAGTCTGTCTCTCCTCTGTAAAGATCAGAAACACTATGACGCAGTTCTACTCATGCCTACTATGAGGCAGTGGGTTTGGGTTTTGGGTGCCAAATAATGTACTGAACAACATTCAGACTTTGTGCTATTTTAACATTCACATCACTTTCTGTGAGGTAAATAGATGAGAAATTGAGACTCAGAGAGGATTGGGTCAGTTGCCCAAGGTCACAGAGTTAGTAAATAATAAAGCTAAAAGTTGAACATAAGCAACTTGAAAGAGCCTGAGACCTCTTTCTTGGGAAATGACTAAATCAGGGAAATTACCCAAGATATAAAACTTCACACCTAGAAATGTGGGGATAACTCTTTGAGAATCTAGAAATTTTCTCATTTTGATTAGAGCTTTTTGTTTCCTCCTTCCTATCTTGTCATGAGATGACCACAGATTGGGGCCACACCCTCAGTAACTTTCCCAGTTCCATGCTATTTCTACACTGCTCTCTCTGCTTAGATTATTACTCTCATACGCTTCTGCACATGTAAAATTCTTATTCAACTTTAAGACCAATGCAAATATTTAACTAGTTGCCAACAAGTTGACCCAGACTCATGGTGACCCCCCATGTGTATCTGAGTAGAACTGTGCTTCATGGGGTTTTCAAAAGCTGATTTTTCGGAAGTAGATCACAGACTTTTCCAATGTGTTTCTAGGTTAACTCAAACCTCTACCTGTTCAGTTAGCAGCTGAAAATTTCAACTGAACATCAACCATTTGTCCTACCCAGAGATTCTGTTCAAATATTAACTCCCCTTAAAGCCTTCCTTGGACATTCAGTTTAAATCAATCATTCTCTTCTCTGCTTTCCTCCAACACCTGCACACAGTCAGTAGTTCAGACTGTTTGTTGATTGAATTTATGTATATAATGTCTTCTTTGCTATGAACTGCACTGTTTATATGTAGAGATTTAGGTAAACAAAATAAATACCTGCAATTTTTGTGTATGCCAGAATTTCTTTGGCACTTCTAGGCCAGGTTCTAGTCTAAAATGTAAGCAAAAAATTAAGGCAATTAGTTACGTCATTGCTTTAGACTACAACTTCTACAAAATTTAAATATCTTCACAAAATGATTTGGTGTTGAGAATATGATTTTAAAAGTGCTTTAATAGAAATGTAGAGCATAGAGTCAATTTCCATTTTTTTTTTTTTTTTTTTGGCTATGATTCTATTTCACTATGTGAATTTTATCCCTCTTTTTGCCTATACTATAGAATGATGGTGATAGATTTACATGATTTCTAGGATCCCCTTCAGCTCTACATGCCTATAATCCAATAATTTTAATAATCAAAGTAATCCTTCCCTCCTCAGGGACATTCTGTTCCTGCTGGTATTGCCCTGGCATTTAGAAAATTCTGGATGAACAGTAATATCAATAACAAGTTGGTAAAACACCAATTGAAGTGACCTGAGGAAGAAAAGGGTGTTCTGTTTGAAGGAAGGAAGCCAGAGATTCTGAAGAGACATGATGTGTGAAATGTAGGCTAGGGGTTTAATGAGTTTGAGGCGTGAAAAACCTAAGCTTTAGGACTGCATTCCCTGGCAGCGATGAGTACGGCATGTTTCCATGCCCTCTGTGGTCGAGTTCTATTTTAGAATGTACTCCACACTTAGATCCTCTAACACAGCTGTGACAGTCTGTTAACTTTTAGGCATGGTCCTCCATTCAAGTAAATAGTTCTTGGTCTTGTATTGACAGACCTGAGGAAAAGGCAGCTAAGGGAGGACAAACACATAAGTAGAGAGTAAAACAGTAGCAAAAGAAGTGGCAGTTACTGAGAGAGAGATATAGAACACTTAGCCCCATGGGCTAAGAAAGATAGACGATTACTCTATGAAAGTCAAAAGAAAATTATATTGAGAAGGTTCACTGGAGAGGCCCTCCCACTGAGAAATGTTTCATTCAGAATCAAAAAGCACCCTTAAGAACCCTTTGTCAATAACGTTCCTTTCTAGCTAGGGCATACCTCTTGAGACCTTAACCCATGGAAAATATGAGAGAGAAGATGAATGGTTTAATCACGCTCCCACCCTTTTCTCTTCTGGAATCCCTTCCAGGGCCCAAAGTGCAGAGCTGTCAAGTCCTGCCCTGAATGCTTTGGTTAAGTGGATGCCCATCCCAGGTCAGGAGCTGTGTTGGGGTTTGGTTAAGCTCTCCAGCTGCTGGGAAGGAGAAGTGATCACCATGGAAACCAGCTCCTCATCAATCATTAGTGTGACTCACATGGAATTCACTTGGATGCAAAGGGGACAAGCGTCCTTGGAAAGACAATTCTTTTTTCCTAGAAAAGAGCTGTCTGACTGCATTCTTGTAAAATAAGGCAGCTGCTTCTAAAATAGAGTTGAAAGGGCTAGAGTTGCTTCTGTCTCCTGAATTTAGGCCTTCTCTCTGTCCTAAGTCTGTGAAGGCAGGAGGCCCCCATCTGTGTGAACTTTGCTATTACAATCAGTTTTATCTGATACAACTCAGTGTCCGAGGTAGAAGGGACCTTTGAGTTTTACCTATTCAAACCCTAATTTTATTAAGGGATAACTGAAGGCTTAGGGGCTGAATAACTTGCCCAAGCTCCACATGATGTGTCAGTGGGAAAGCCAAGACCAGAATCGAGGTATCTCCCTCCAAATCTATCATTCTTTCAACAATCCTATCAAAAATGGATTTAATTGTAAAGCTAAGAAAAACCAGCTTCAAAATATCTTTCTTTGCTGGGTCCTTTCTGAAGCCCTGGGAGAAGTTTAACAATGTGTTTATATGCTTATCTTTCTTTCAATTTTCGAAAGTAAAACTGCTCCACAGAGTTCTCAGTGCCTGATTTTTCAGAAGCAGATCACCATGTCTTTCTTTCAAGGTGCCTCTGGGTGGACCTGAACCACCAACTTTTTGGTTAGTAGCTGAGCATTAACATTTTATGTCACCCAGGGACTCCAAGATACAGTAACCAAAACCAAAAACCAAATGCACTGCCATCAAGGTGGATCCGACTCATAGCGACCCCTCCTTGGGTTTCTGAGGCAGTATCTCTATGGAAGTAGATTGCCCAACCTTCCTTCCAAGGAGTGGCTGGTGGGTTTGAACAGCCAGCCTACCAGTTAGCAGCCAAATGCCTTAGATGCTACGCTACCAGAGTTCCCAGATATAGTAACAGTGATTGGTTAAGAACTCTGTTCTTTACCCCGTCTTACCCTCTGTCTTAGCTACCTAGTGATGCTATAATAGAAATACCAGAAGTGGATGGCTTTAAGAAACAGAAATTTATTCTCCCATGGTTTAGGAAGTTAGAAGTCCAAATTCAGGATGCCAGCTCTAAGAGAATGCGTTCTCACTCTGTCAGCTTTGGAAAAAGGTCTTACTCTCAGCATTTGTGAAATGCTGAAACCTGGTACTCCTTGATGATCTACATGTGTCCTGGTATTAATCTTTCCCTGAGTCTAAGAGGTTCTCAGTGCAGGTACCCCAAATCCAAAGAAAACACTCTACTCCTAACCCTTCTTTTTTGATAGTAGTCAGGTCCTTATTTTCCTTTCTTTTATCATTTCTAAGATAAAAGATGATCCAGGCCACAGCTCAGGGATAATTGCATCCCACCCTAATCCCGCACCATTAACAATGTTGTTATGTTATATGCCGTCAAGTCAGACCCGACTCACAGCCACCCCTCCTTGGGTTTCTGAGGCACTGTCACTACGGAAGTAGATTGCCCAACATAACAAACATACTAATACTCTTTAACATACTTAATCCTACCTCATTAACCACATGTAGATATTAAGAACTACAATACAGATGACAATGACATCGGAGGACAACAACAATGCTGGGAACCATGGCTTAGCCAAATTGACATGTACTTTGAGGGAACACAATTCAATTCATGACATCCTCCATCACTTTTTCCTTCCTGTAGTGTTGAACCATGGACATCTGTGAAATCTGGCTAAGAAGAAATTGAGGTAATTTACATTTACTTGAAATTAGTGGGATATAATTGTATGGCTCTAGTCACTCAAGGAGGAGCTCTGGTAGCATAATGGCTAAAGCATTTGACTGCTAACCAGAAGGCTGGCGGTTCAAACCCACCAGCCACTCCTCAGAAGGAAGGTTGGGCAATCCTACTTCCGTAGTGATACTGCCTCGGAAACCCAAGGAGGGGTCGCTATGAGTCGGGGCCGACTCGACGGCACATATCAACAACAACAACAACAACAGTCACTCAAGGAGCTCTGGTGGCATAATTGGTAAGACATTTGGATGCTAACCAGAAGGTCAGTGGTTCAAACACACTAACTGCCCCTCAGGAGGAAGATGAAACAATCTGCTTTAGTAAAGATTTACAGCCTTGGAAACCCAATGGGGGTCGCTATGGGGTCAACTATGAACTTTGGTAGTGTAGTGCCTAAGGCACTTGACTGCTAACCAAAAGGCTGGCAGTTCAAAACCACCAGTCACTCCTCGAAAGGAAGGTTGGGCAATCTACTTCTGTAGTGATATCGCCTCACAAACCCAAGTAGGGGTCACTATGAGTTAGGTCTGACTCACTGGCACATAATACCAACAACAACATAAGTTGGAATGAACTCGATGGCAGTAAGTGGGTGGTGTTGTTGGTAGGTGCTGTAGTCACTTTCAAAGCAGTTCTGATGGCATAGTGGATAAAGCATTCAGCTGCTAATCAAAAGGTCCATAGTGCAAAACCATCAGCTATTCCTCAGGAGAAAGATGAGGCATTCTGCTTCCATAAAGATTTACAGGCTTTGAAATCTTATGGAGCAGTCCTACGTTGTCCTAAAGAGTCTCTGTGCATCAGAATCAACTGGACGGCAGTGGGTTTGATTTGATTTGGGTTTAGTCACTTTCATGAAGTGTTAAGTTATTTGTTCTGATGTAGGACAGCCCTCAAAAGCTATTTGTACCACCAAATGTGTGATCTCACCTAACACCATGGAGATACATATAAATTTATCCTAAGTCATCCAACACAGAAAGCATGAAGATAGTAGAAAATAAACAAAGTTTTAAGTACTCAGAGCCAGGAGGTACTCTATGAAAATTCTTCCAAATCTGTTATCTTAGGTATGGAAGAAACTTGATAGAAATCATCCCAAATTTGAAGTCAATTTTTAAAATTAAAAAAAGAAAACATTACCTGGAATAAATTCTGAAGTTGAATACTACAGCTTTCTTAAACTGTCAGTAATAATTTTATGTAAACATATTTCAATCAACTGAGGAAAGATCGGATGATCTCTCTGTTCTCTTTACCAAAACCAATAATTTAATCAATGTATTGTCATATGAAGATGTGATCAACCAGTATGCAGCCAACAATTGGTATGAATGAAGTATTATAGAAGTGTATTAATGAAGACAGAATGTTATTTTTCTAGATCTTGTTTATTTATTTATATTTATTGTATTGGTCAAGTCTGCAAATCTGTAATTGGCTGAGATTCCTTTTACCATTGAAAAAGAATATTCATTTTTGTGCCAAATCTTATATTTATAATTTTATATTCTTTTTGGGAGCTCTGGTAGCATAGTGCCTAAGGCACTTGACTGCTAACCAGAAGGCTGGCAGTTCAAACCCACCAGCCACTCCTCAGAAGGACTTCCGTAGTGATACTGCGTCGGAAACCCAAGGAGAGGTCGCTATGAGTCAGGGCTGACTCGACAGCAAATAACAACAACAACAACAACAATTCTTTTTGCTTAAAGAGGACCCTGTAAATCATACAAATTTCAGATCCCATGATACTTGGACTCACACCCTGCTGGAATACCTGTTTAATGAGTTGATATTAATCACAGTATTACTGAGAATGACAGCAAGTGCCCTGGATGAGTTTTATAGATCAGGAAACCATCCTCATTGTACAATTACTCTAGTGCTACCCCCACTGGAATTTTGCAATTTAGAAGAGTGTTTGTGCACAGGAAGAGTTCCACAGTGCCAATTCATTTGTGCCATTCCTGTTGCTGGTAACAGAAACAAAGCTTTATAATACTTACTATTACTCATCAATGTTTGGTTTGTATACTGCCTGTCTCCCAGGAAACCAATACTTAATCTCATTTATTTTACCAAAATCAATTCATCTTCTGTATGCACATGTTTATGAGGTATGTTTGGGGCACAAATTATTCTACCCCGTTTTACAGAAGGAGAGGACTCAGTCACAGAGATGAATTATTGAAATTTGAACCACCCAATTCAATCTCTAATATATTCTCAACTAAAAGAATTGCTATGAGCATTAAATAAAATAATGCAAACAAAATGTTCTAAATCAGACACTAGCACATAAGAGCTTGGTAAATGTTAGTTTAATGTTAGATGATTCTTTACCATAGGTAAGCATTTACCAGCTTGGGCTCATGAAGCACCCAGATGCCTAGAGGTATTTCTAGAATTCCTTGAAAGAAAATGTGTTCACTGCACACAAGCTTCAAATTTCTCTGCTCCAACATGCACTGTGGATTGTAAATCTGAGGCAAGAAACTCAATCTGTAACCATTTTTACAAACTTGAGTGATTAGGAAACCTTACTGTGAGCAAATTTGTGAGGTGATGTATCATCAGAAAACCTAACTGACTCTCAGTTTTTCTAATTCCCAGCTACATGACTTTAGCCAAGTCTCTCTAACTCTTCCTGTTTTGATTATTTTATCTTCAAAACAAGGATACCAAAAAATGTGTAGACTTGTAGGAGAATCACTACATATACGTGTGTATGTATGTATGATAAAGCTTTGTAATTTGAAGACTTACAAGATATTATTTTTGCACCAGGAAAGTCAGATGTAAAACTAAAGCAAACAAGTAGATAATTTAAGCCACACATTCCTTCTTCCATCAGCCCCTAACTTTTCCCAAAATTACTAAGCATATACAAATGTAAAATATTTAATAGGATTATAGAACAAAATGAAAATTTTTACAACCTGGATAATGCAGAAATAATATCTATTTTACAGAAGACATAAAATAAGAGTTGTGGAAGACAAAGTAGAAATATCTTTCTAACATCTCTATTTTCATAGAGAAGAGATGAGATACAAACTAAAGTTGATAGATAAACAGAAGTGAAAGTATATTATTTAACTAACAGATATAATAAGTAGAAAAGAGAAAATAATAAACATTTGAAAAAGAGAAAGGGAAGGACATTCAAAGTATAGTGTATGCAATTTTTTTTTTAATTTTATATAAGGGAGTTAATAGATAATACCTGATGTTGATACATCAATACATTATAGAAATAAAAAGCTATTTTTCAGAATCATGGTATAACCACCAGCAGAACCAGAAATAAATACTCTTAAGATAAGTTACCAAGTTGGAAGTAAGAAGAGGTGAGTTGGGAAGGTGTTAGTATCCAATAGTATCATTATTATCATCATTTGATAAAATATGGAAAAAATAAACAACTCAAAATGTCCTGTGTTCTTGCTTATCTTTGGGAGAATTAAGATATGGAATATTAGATATTCAATGCTTCTATTCTTGAGAATTTCATTCTCAATCATCTCTTTTCTTCATTCTATACTTACATCAGGAGCTCTAGTAATGTAGTGCCAAAGGCACTTGACTGCTAACCAGAAGGCTGGTGGTTCAAACCCACCAGCCACTCCTTGGAAAGAAGGTTGGACAATCTACTTCTGTAGTGATACCACCTTGGAAATCCAGGGAGGGGTCTCTATGGGTCAGGTCTGACTCGACGGCACATAACAACAAATACTTATATTATTTTATATGGTTAACTACTAGTCACAATAGGCTTTATACATTTAAATTAATTAAAATTAAGTAAAATAAAAATTTTAATTCCAATGTTTCACCTCCAATATTTAGTGGCAAGTGGCTAGTAGCTACTGTGTTGTACAGGGAAGAATTATAGTATATTTCCATTATCACAGAAAGTTCTATTAGATAGTGCTTCTCTATAACTATACCCTAAGCATCCAATCTACTCCAAAGATTTTAACTTGACGTGACTGTAGCCAAGACTGTCTCCTGAGCACCATGCTTTCACATCCATCTGCTGATTAGACGAGAACCTTTTTAACTTGATGTCCCACAGCCCTTCAAACTCAACTTAAACCTGAACATATTGTATTTCCATAAATATCTTTTTTCTCCTGTATTTCCTTCCTCAACTCTTGGAAGCATCATCTGATAAGTCACCAAAGTCAGATGGCCAGTCTCTACTCCCTGAAGCTGATAGCAGGCTTGGAGAATCTCAGCTTATCACCTCTTCCTAGCAAACCTCTCTGGCCAGAATATCTACCAGGTCATCATGTTCTGATTAAGCCAGGTGTGGCCTACACTTCTACTCACTGAGCTCTCTAATGAAACCGACAAGCTCTTGACTGATTGATCTCTGGGCATCACTCACCTAGTCTTCTATATGATTTGTGCCACACCCCTTCCCCACCCCCAAGTAAAATGTCATTCCTCACTTTCCATAGCTATGATATATTCTGAGTGTTGCTATGGTTTTTCTTGTTTATTTGTTGTACTTTGTAGCCACAACAAAATCTTTGAGAAATAAAAATGTCTTTGTTAAAATGAAAATACTATTTCTTCCTGAAGTCAGGGAAAAGACCTGAAATTTGTCTACTGCTTTGTAAAACCAGACCACAAGAAAGCAGTGGTTTCACAGAAGGTAAAATATGTGCTACTGAGATGGGTTAAAACCAAAACGCCTATGGCATCACCACCATAAAAGACATTTACTGATTTCCTAATATGTAAGAAAAGGATGTGCTAGAGAAGAAATTGATATAACTGCAAGGAGCTCACAGTCAGACAAAAGAGAATTTTTCAAACAATTATCTCTAATATAAAACAAGTATGGATCCAGTAGAATGTCCAGCTCAACATATGTCCCAACTTTATTCTAGTGAGCCTTCTGTACTGTAGAAACCAGAAGGCTCAACATTACAGGCCCCAGATTTCTTTGTAGATTAGTTCTTGATATGATTAAGTTCTATCTTAATCTAGGTCTTCTACCTACTAGTATGTAATCTTGGCAAAGTTTTTAGTAAGTTTGTGCTTACATTTTTTTTTTCTCAAAATGGAAGCAGTAATATCAATATTGTATTCTTTTTTTTTTTTTTTTCTCACCACCCTCTGCCCCTAATATTGTATTCGTAAGAGAGCTATTTGAGAATTCATCAATGTAATGGATGTAATGACCTTAGGGCATACAACCTAGTACCTGTTAAGCACCCAATAAATTCTTTGAATTATTGTTAAGAGAAAGAAATGGAATGCACTTGCCATGTCCTACTTTAGGATAAGTAAGGAAGAGGCGGGAAGAATGTGTTACATTCATTATGTTGTTGCAGATCTAGCAGGCACAGTATGGCTCTGGAGCCAGTAGTTCTAGCTCCTGACCACTGAACTATAGCTGAAGTGATGTGATCCTGGTGCCTGCTGTTGGAATAGCAGCTGCCTGGTGTCCTAGTTTCCTGCATATGGCAGAGATAACTAAAACCTCTCTAAGTCTATTTTGTAGTGTCATTCTGAGAAACACTTATGGAAACCCACCTAGAGCCTATACTTCTAGCTTGTCTAATGATGTTCTAAGCTCCCAGTTCCTTATATTAAGCTTTTGTGAATAAAATAGTGAAATGGATTCTGTTATATGAAACTAAACCCAAACTGATACAGGCAGACTGGAAGTCCACATCAGCTCTCTGCCACTAGAATCTCTGTGGCTATGTGAGGTATTTGTGACAGTAGCTGAATTGTATCACCTCCTCAGATCTCAGTTTATTCATCTGTAAATGGGAAGGAGATCTTAAGCAGGACATGGAAATGACACTCGGTTTATTCTTTTCATTGAGAGAAAGTTCCTCCACCTAGGCTATTGGTGCTACATTCAGACTTCTGCAAAGTAGATGCTACAGCTGTCCACTTATGAATGATGCCAATATATTATACAGAAAAACCAGTAAACTAGGCCCCATGAATCCATGGGTGTGGGTTGAGAGAGAGAAAATGCTGGATTAATAAGCACCATGGTACTCTGAACCACTTGTTCTTACAACTTACTGGTACCTTCAGAACCTGTCTCTGTCTTATTTGTTTATATAACCTCCAACTGACAATGGAGGGCTGTGTTATAGCTTTATTAGTCAGACAAAGTCCAACTCATAAAGGGGAGTTTAGGTTTTATTGTAACTTGGTAGCTCTTGGTCAAGTGTCCAGTTTCTACTAGGTTCCAGAAACAAGACAAAAGTTATTCTTCAAAAGGAAAATAATTATCAGAAAGCCTGGCATGCTGTTGTTGTCAGGTGCCATTGAATTGGTTCTGTCATATGGTGACACCACATCAATAGAATGAGACACTGCCTGGTCCTGTACCATCCTCACAATTGTTATGTTTGAGCCCATTGTTTCAACCACTGTGTCAGTCTATCTCATTGAGGGTCTTCCTCTTTTTTGCTCATTCTCTATTTTACTAAGCATGATGTCCTTCTCTGGGGCTGGACCCTTCTGATAACATATCTAAAGTATATGACATAAAGTCTTGCATTCTGGTTGTGTGTGTCAGTATTTTTTAAGAACACCATAACTCAAATGCACAATTTTTCCTTCAGTCTTCCAAATTGATTGTCCAGCTTTCACATGGATTTAAGGGAATTAAAAATATCATGGCTTAGATTAGGCACACCTTAGCCCTCAAAATGACATCTTTGCTTTTTAATACTTTTAAGAGGTCTTTTGTTGCATAGTGTCTAAGGCATATGACTGCTAACCAGAAGGGTAGTGGTTCAAACCCACCAGCCACTCCTCAGAAAGAAGATTGGGCAATCTACTTCCATAGAGATACTGCCTTGGAAACATAAGGAGGGGTTGCTATGAGTAGGGACCCACTTGATGGCAGTGAGTTTTTTGTATGTATAGGTTTGGCAGATGATAGTTCTACACATGTATATGTATGTGCTATCAGAATATCCATATATATATAAGAGCTCATAAGGGGAAGAGTTATGATAATTGCTTAGCTATAGACAAACACCTTGAGAGAGTGAGTTACTGGCCCCATGAGCTTGGGACCATGGTCAAGGAGGACATCGAGCTCAATTGTCATAACATACTACATAAAAGCATTGTTCTACCTCCTACCTTGGTTAATAGTGACCAGGGTCCTAAAAGCTTTTAAGCAGCCATCTGAAGGAGCAACTAATGGTCTCTCCTCATCCAGAACAAAGAAGAGTGAAGAAAATCAAAGAAGCAGGAATATAATTATTCCAAGGGATTAACAGACTAGGAGAACCTCAATTTACATGATCCTGAGACCAGAAGAACTAGATGGTATAAGCTACCACTGCCAACCACTCAGAAAAGGATCAAAATTAGAGATAGAGTGGGAGAAAAAAGTGGAACACTCAAAATCCTAAAAATAAAAGGTTACTGGTCTGATAGAAACTGGTGAAACTTACAAAACTCTGGCCTCTAGTCACCCTTCAGACCTGAAATTGAATTCAACCCATGGCTTAATGTTCAGCCAAACAATAGAAAGACCTACTAATTGAATAATTACACCAGGTGGTTGTTATGTTATGTGTCATCAAGTCAGACCTGACTTATAGTGACCCCTCGTTGGATTTCCGAGGCAGTATCACTATGGAAGTAGATTGCCCCATCTTCCTTCTGAGGAGTGGCTGGTGGGTTTGAACCGCCTGCCTTCTGGTTAGCAGTCAAGTGCCTTAGGCACTATGCTACACCACGTAGGTATACTAATTAGAACAATCAACCATGGGGCAGCATTTGTACAGGGAGAAAGCTCAGAAGGCAGTAATGCATAGGAAAGAAAGACATAGGGAAAATATAACTACAGGGAGGAAGTGGGAAGAGAGCTGTTGCATTGTGGGGATTGCAATCAGTGTCACAAAACAAAATGTGTTATGAACTGCTGAATGGAAAACAAATTTGCTCTGTAAACTTTCACCAAATTACAATTAAAAAAAGAAAAGAAAATCATGTCCTTCCCACGTGTAAAATACATGTAAAACCCCACCTCAACATCCCTCAAATTCTTAACTCATTCCAGCACAAACTGTAAATCAAAAATCTTATCCCCTAAATCAAGTATGGGTGAGATTCTGAATATGTTCCAGCTGGGGAAAAATTTTCTACATCTACAGACCTGTGAAACCTAGGATACAAATGATTTACTTCCAAAGTACAATGGTGGAATAGGATCAGGTAGATATTCCCATTCCTAAAGGGCGAAATAGGAGGAAAAGAAGGAATGACCAAGCAAGTACAAAACCCAGCAGGGCAAATTCCTTTAGATTGTGGCTTCCTGCAATTGATAGGAGGCTGAACGAGATGATTTTTTTTTTTATTTTTTATATTTTATTGTGCTTTGGGTGCAAATTTACAGAGCAAAATTTGTTTTACATTCAACAGTTCGTGTACATTTTATTTATTTTATTTTATTTTAAGAGCTTGCTTTACATTCAACGTTACGTGTACATTTGGTTTCATTCCCCATTTACCATGTCCAACTCTAACCCAGCCTCCTTCCCTCCTTACCCTGTAACCTTTCCCCTGTGCCCCTCATATTTATGCACTACGGTTTGTCCTGCATTTCCTCAATTTGAATGTTGGTCCTCTGGTGTTCTGTGGTCTATTGCTCTAAGGGATGTATTACCATAGAGATTGTGGGTACATCATCCTGGGTTCAGTGGTCTGTATGTACATCTTGTTAACTATTGGACTGAGAGCCAGCCCCTGGGGGTGCATTTTATTCCAGGCACAGAATGTATTCCAGGGCCATAGTATTGGGGGTCTCACCAGACTTCATCTGATCAATAATTCTGGTCATTCTTGAGTGTTTAGATTTTGTTCCACATTTTTCCCCCACTCTATCCAGGATCTCCAGATTTGATGCTTTCCTGACTGGTTGGCGTTGGTAGCCGGGCACCATCTATGAACTGGATGATTTTCAATGACCCTTCTGATCTCAGATTCAATGATTCCACAAAGAATCGGTAGAGAATATAAAAAGAAGGAAAAATCATTACTGAGATGGATCGAATAAGTGTTGTAGACAGAGACGTGAGAGAAAATGTGGCTGGTGAGAGAGTTTAATCCCAGAATATTCTCCATTAATAATGCAGTATCATGATCTCTCATATCTACATAAAAACACAAAACCTAATTAATCTGGGCTTGCAAATTCCACTTAGCTTCACTGAAAATAACCCTTGTGAGATGTTTACTAATAACTTTTTGAAATTGAGTATAAAATAGCACAGGAGAATTAAGATCTAGGCTCAGCAGCAACCTCATGACTTTGCTCCTCATATTTCACATTGACAGCAGCCCTGAAATGGAATAAAGCTTACAGCTTACAGTTTACAGCTTATAGCTTACAGTTTGTTGTTTTTGTTGTTGTTATTGTATTCAATCTTGGATTTTGAGGCTAAAGAGATTATTTTCCAGAGGATATCATCATTCCTCCTTTTGGCTACAGAATTATGGTGTCCCCAGTCGGGTAAAACTAGTCAAGTATTGCTCAAAGCTCACTTACTCCTTAGGGCTCAAATGGAGTTCTTCCTTAGCCTCTGTGGAACTTGTATCTGCAAGAAAATCAGGAGGCCTGGCCCCCCTGACGGTCTTCAGAGCACGTTGTGGGAGGTGCAGACCAAAGGTGAGTTTACACATCAGTGACTAAAGTTTCCTGCCACTAAGCATAAGAAGTCACTCATGAGCAGCGTCCCTAAACCACAGCTACAGGATGTGGGCACAACCCCTTGTATAACTGTTGGCTGCGAGCCAATGTGCATTTGTCCCTTTGCAAATACTTAAGCTTTTTCTTCTTCTTCTTCTTCTTCTTTGCTTTTGAAAACCACAGGCATTAGAGTCTCTCTTTCTTCCCCTTGGCATGAGACATCCTCTCTACTCCAGCTTGGTCTCTTGTGTGTAAAGAATTTCTAAAAAGCTTTTTAGTTTGAATTTAATACTTATGCCCTCCCCACTCTTGCCCTACAAAATGCCAGGCAGAGGTAAAGCTGCCTTACAAAATATCCGCTGGCTCTTCTGGTTTCAGCAGCTATTTGGGCTGTTTGATCAGATAGGAAACCAGAGACTTCTATGAGTGACCTTAGCCTTTAAGAAAATACAGGTAATTTCTGGAAATTCCCCTGAACAACTGTGATTTGTTGTTTTCTCATGTCAGAAGCTCTGGTAGCATAGTGGCTAAGACACTTGCCTGCTAACCAGATGGCTGGCGGTTCAAACCCACCAGCCACTCCTCGGAAGGAAGGTTGGGCAATCCTACTTCCGTAGTGATACTGCCTCGGAAACCCAAGGAGGGGTCGCTATGAGTCGGGGCCGACTCGATGGCACATAACAACAACAACAACAACAACATGTCAGAATTAAACCAGAAGCTATGATATACAGATGTAGATGATACCTTTACCTGGGAATGAAAATAATATACTGGAAAGAGCAGTAGGCCAGGAATGGGATACTGGAAGATTCAAAATCTAGTTTCAGTATTGCCAAAAATCTACCATCTGCTTTTTAGCAATTTCCTTCCCGTTTATAGAACTTCATGTTCTATTAAATCAAAGTGTTGGGTTAGGTGCTTCGCATACAGGCTTGTGTCACTTAACGTCCATTTGGGCATCATTTGACTACATATACCATGAACCCATGAGGTTTTTTTTTTTCAAATTAAGAAAAAGTAGCCTACCTTTGTTTATTTACCCCTAATGGTTTTAAAGATGCCAAACCCCAGAGTAAACAAGCAGTGCGGCTCCATAGCACATCTCAATCTCCATAGTGCCTCCTCCTTCACTTCCTCCTTCCCCTCCTCCTGAAATCATTCACCTGCGCAGCTCCACACGCCCTTTCACTCTTGGAGAAGGATAGTGCCTGTGATGGCTCTCTGCTCTTGCTGTGAAAGCAAGTAACACGGGCTGAGCCCGAGGTGCTCACAGGCTTCCAGTGACAGTGGTGGCTGCACATGATCAAGAGCTCAGGAAGAGCTGCCAGAGCCACCACTGTCAGTCGCACTCCTGGCACCCACAGCTCACTCTCTGTTCTCACCACCACCTCTCTGCATCTCTATGGACCCCTCCCATCTTGCACCCAGATGTGTGCAAAGTCCTTATCCATCTGGCCCAGCCACATACTCTGCAAGATTAGCATTCTGTAGCCAACAGATATAATAGTTGGGCTTTTTGCCAATAGGCTCCAATTAGATTTTAATATAATAGCCTTTATGAGGATTTAACTTCAGATTGTATGGGGACCACCTCTATATAATATGGTGTTCTCACAAGGTCTGTATTACACAATGTCCAAATTCTATAAAATCACAGAACATATCATGGACATTAAGCAACACATACCTGTACTTTCTTAGCCTCAGGACTTTGTGAATTGACTTCTGCAGTGAGCTTGAACAAAAGTACAATTAGAACAGACCCAAGGAAAATTTCAAAGTAGCCAACTTGTGACACTTTTCTCATCTGCCTTAGAGGATGGCCAAAAATCAGGCCACCAAAGAGTCCCAGTTACCCTCTGGAGTGTCAGGCCTGATGATTCCTGATAGCTCCCCCTCTTGTAAATGTTAGAGACTCTGTCAGCCTTGTCTCTGAATTAAAACATCTCACAGCATGGCATGGAAAACCAGGCTGAAACTATTTCAGCGCAAATAAATAAATAAATAAAATGGAAAAGTGGCAAATGGGCATTATTCAATATTATCAGGTTCTAATTCAATAGAAGAAAAAAATTCTGTCAAAATTGTCTAATATACATCAGAAGACGAAATAATCTGTCAACAGAGATGGTCAAGAAGTTTCTAAAAAAACATATTGAAGACTGTTTTGTGTGTTGTGTGAGTTTTTGTGCAGATAAAGATCAGATAAAGATGACCTCTAATCATGCTATTTTTGGCATGACGTGATTTGTACTCTGTACCTCTTGTAACTGATCCTAGTCTCCACATAAAACCTATAATGTTCTTTGGGAAACTTGGGTGGTACAGTTCAGCTGATATTCTGGAGGGAAACCCAGGTATACATATAAGTCTCCTGGTTTATAACCACCTTTTGAATTTAATGACAAAGTGATCAAGAGAAAACTTCAATTGTCAAATGAGAACATGATAGAAAGGCCAGAATGACCAAGAATAAATTCCTGAAAGAAACTGAATTTAGTTCTCTTGGATATTTTCCCATTTTCTGCTGCATAGTCTCATAGTTCTTCAAGTGAAGTTCTCAAAGGTTTTAATTTAATAAAATAATTTAATCATTTTAATTGAGTCCTCAGGCAGAAGTGGTATCATTGTCTCCATTTTTCATATGAGGAAATTAAGCTTTAAGAAAGTTAAGATAATATCCCAGGATCTCAAAGGATTGATTAAGTCCTTTCCAAAGAAAAATCCATCTATTTAGCTAATCATCAGGGACTATTATTTGAAGAATATACTGATTTAAATTATATGCCATTTCCTGATGTGGTGATTAAGGTTATGTATCCAGTTGGCTGGGCCTGGTTTTGAGTGGCTGGGCAGCTGGATGTAGTTATTTCCTATGATGAGATTGGTAATCAACTTCGTGGTGGAATCTGCTGTGAGCAGCTGAGTAGCTGTCTTAGGGATGTGGCCTGCTTCCAGTATATAAGAAGATGATTTCAGAAAGGTCTTGAGTTTTTGGCATGCTTGGAACCTGCCAAGTCTTCATTCAGTAGCCTGCCATGTTGTCTACAATCTTAGGACTATTTCTGGATTTGAACTAGTGGCCTCCCTTGTTGTTTGATAATCTTTGTGCAGTGCCATTTTACTTGTTGAACTTGGATTTGTAAGCCTCAGCAGCCAGCATCTACCTGAGTCAAAAGAAGCCTCCAGCTCCTGTGGGCTGGTAGCAAAAGGCAGAGCTGAAGCCCAAGATCGAGGAGCCTTCACCCAGCCTCTAGAGCTGGCACTTTGAACTCAGACTTCTAGCCTCCTAAACTGTGCCTAAGGTACTTGACTGCTAACCAGAAGGCTGGTGGTTCAAACCCACTAGCCACTTCTCGGAAGGAAGGTTGGGCAATCTACTTCCATAGTGATACCACCTTGGAAACCCAAGGAGAGGTCACTATGAGTCGGGTCCAACTGGACGGCACATAACAACAGCAACAACAACATCAACAACAAACTGTAAGAGTATAAATTGTGTTTGTCAAAGTCATACATTTGTGGTATATTTTCTGTTAGAGCAGCAGTAGATAACCAAAACAACTGGGAATGGAGATGTTATATTAGAAAGAGCAGTAGGCCAGGATCTCCCTGTGATCTTAAGGGATAATAGCAATTATCTCTCCAAACCTAGTAATATAGCAATTCCTTTCACAATAACCACTTTATCTTGTCCTTCTTCTCAGAAAGCAGGTTGGGCAATCTACTTCTATAGTGATACTGCCTCAGAAACCCAAGGAGGGGTCTCTGTGAGTTGGAGATGACTCAACAGCATATAACAACAACAACTTGTCCTTCCTTGAATACTGGAACTGATGGTAGTAGGCTCACTATTTTAAGAAGCAAATCATTCCATCTTTGGAAATTTCTAACTATTGGAAGTTTTTCTACTCTTAAACTGTTATTCAAATTCTCCATTACTTTCTTTCTCAGTTTAAGAAATATCCTACATGGCAATCTTTGTGCAATGTGATCATGTCATCTCTGAGTTCACTCTTCTATACCTAAGCTGGCTTGGTTCCATTAAGCGTTCATCCTACTGTCATAGGCTATACTGCAGGCTAGGAAATGTCTCCCTCCTCATTCTTTCTGACTTGCCTCCATTGCTGATGCTGCATTGTCTCTTTTAGAAGGTCATTTGACAATAGTTTCAGCTTAGGTTTCAAGAGGGACAAATGTGCAGAGAAAAGTCAATTGTCAGGCTAATCCTTAAATGGTAATTCCAAAGAGTGTGCTGGGCATTTCAGAGGCTTCTGCCAACAAATGCCGCTTTCTTGCTGGGATTTTGGGGCAGCAGAATCACAATAATTTGCCAATTATGCCTGCTTTAGAATCACTGCCAAAACAATCTAATGACTTTCCATTCCACTACTGTTGACAGGACAGCTAAAGATTTCAACATTTCCTTTTACAGTCTGAATAAAAGTTCCCTGCCTTGGGGACTGTAACAATATTTGACATTGTGAGAGGGAAAAAAAAAAAAAAATATGTGGGGGCTGGGAAGGGAGACTAGAGGGAGGAAGAAAAATATTAATGGGAGTAAACAAAGACAAAGACAACAAAATGAGGATTATTTAAAGTCTGGGTTTTGAATGCTTGATCAGACTGATGTTTGTGTATGTATCAGAGGATAAATCTTCAAAATCGAAGAAGTAAACTATCGTTAAGAAAAGACTTTAACAATAAACTCTCATTGCATATACATATGAAATTTTTAACATGATTATGCGCTCAGCCGTCTCAACTCTGAATCTTGGGACAGGTTTTAAAAAAAGGAAAATTATAATATTTAGAAGCTTCTTTTCAATAGAAATTAAAAAATAAATTAAAATTATAACTGAAAGAAAAGAATCTTAGATGAGAACAAGATAATCTCATGAGTTGTTCAAAATTAGACTTAAGTATGAGGAGAAACAACAAAGAAATAAGAGGAAAAATCAACAAGAACTGTGAGTTAGGGCAGAATTTTTGAAAGTATGTTCCTTGAAATCCTCTGTGACCCATGAAATACCATAGGGGGCACTAAAGAGACCCAAAAAGAGAGAAGGTCAGTGCCTTGCTACCTCCACATCCACCACATGACTCCACATCACAGTAGTCTTACTTCTTTTACATATTGGGCTTCTGCAATAATTTTCACTTGAAGGAAAGTGTCTGCTATTGAAAAACAATGTTTGAAAAAAATACTGCAAAAGAAAATGAGCCACTGAAACTTCTCACTCAGGAAGTGATATGCTCAAATTGTGCTTTAGGAATCTGGCAACCAAATGCAGGAAGGATTGGAATAGGGTCAGGCTTGGAGCAGGAGTCCTGATTAAAAAGCTATGATAATAATCCAGCTGAGCAGTATTAGAAACTTTACATGAAAATACAGTTGTGAAAATGGAAGTGAGAAAAAGAAAGTGAACAGTTTTGAAAGAAAAGTCAACCTTAAATCTGACACTGATGCATTGAGGTACAATGCTAAGCCACATATAAATCTTTTACTGTATGGGATGTTTTGCAAAGGATTTCAAGAAATCAAAACTGATGGATTTCAGGGACAGGTAACTGGGACCATAAAAATGTCACAGAGAAATCCAGGGTTTTGAAGATGCTGAATGTTAAGGCCTTTGGAACACTGACATGGAGATGAACAGCAACAGAAATGCAAAAATGAATTTGAAAAGAAATATCAGGGATGAGAATGTGTATTTGGAATTCATCCCCATAAACGTGGAATCTAAAGTAATAGAGAAAGGGATAACTTAAGAGGAGAGAAAATCATGTAGGCTAATAAATGAATAGGAGCTCTGGTAGCATAGTGGCTAAAGCACTTGACTGCTAACCAGAAGCTGACAGTTCAAACCCACCAGCCACTCCTCAGAAGAAAGGTTGGGCAATCCTACTTCCGTAGTGATACTGCCTCGGAAACCCAAGGAGGGGTTGTTAAGAGTCGGGGCTGACTCGACGGCACATAACAACAACAACAACAACAACAGTAAATGAATAATATTTTCTCATAAAGTCTGCCCTGGATTTATGATCAGGCACTTATTTTGATAAAATTATTTGATGGGCTCAGAAACATTTATTTTCTAGTTTTAAGGAAATTTGACCATTCTGATATGAGGTCTGAAGTGAGTATATATCAGTCTTAAACAAGATTTAAAAAATTCCGTGATAAGAAGTTTCAGCAAAAGGGTGGAAGAGACAGACAAGCTACACAGAGCCTCTGAAACAAAGCAGTAAGAAACCAATTGAAACTAATACAGAAGATGATCCTGGAACCCTGAGCTTTGAAGACAAGGATAAAGAAGTGGATTAAATACCAACTAGTAGGAGAACTGGTAGCATAGTGGCTAAGGCACTTGACTGCTCACCAGAAGGCTGGTGGTTCAAACCCACCAGCCACTCCTCGGAAGGAAGGTTGGGCAATCCTACTTCCGTAGTGATACTGCCTCGGAAACCCAAGGAGGGGTCGCTATGAGTCAGGGCTGACTTGACGGCACATAACAACAACAACAACAAGTAGGAGAACCTGAATGAAAATAGTGAGTAAGGAGACAAATGGAGCTGCAGACTGCAGGCTGTCCTGAGGGCCCAACCACTTTGAATATTCGCAAGCAGGAGGTGTGACCTTTTTGAATATATGCAAGTGGTGTTCTTACCTGGACAGGAACCTAACAGGCTCCACTTGCTGAGGACAGCACAGGCACCCACACTGAAGGCTGACAACTGGCAAGGTGCAATATTCCCCTTGTTACTCTTACACCTCACATCCTCTTGGTGACAGACAGACATATGGCCATCCCCTACCTCACCCACCATGTCTACCAGCAGGAATTCCATCCCAGTCTGTGCCCTGACAGGGTCTGGATGCTGTGTCTGGTTTTGTGTTTGTTTGTTTTTAAGTTATCTTTTTATCTTTCTCCTTTTCTCATTTTTTCCCCCCTCTTTCCTGTCTCTGATTTTTTTCTTCTTCTTTCTTCTCTTCCCTTTTCCTAGTTCTCTCTCTCTCTTTTATTTTTGTCTTTCTTTTGGTTCATCCCATCATGTCTTCCTTTTACAGTTTTCCCATTTTTCTTTCTTTACTATATTTTTTACTCTTGCTCTTTTCTCCCATTACTCCTTTCCAAGACAGATATTGTGGCTTTTTCCCCCCTCTCTTTTTCTCATTATCTTTAAATATATTTTGATAAAATTTTCTTCTTATTTATTACATTCTTTTTTTATTGTTCTTGTTGATTTATAGGGTTTGAGTTTTTTCTTCTCTTGTTTTTATTTAGTTTTCTTGGGCAGGTTATTATTATTATTATTATTATTGTCCAACTGAATTGAAGATAGCAAATATTCCTATACATGAACCCAACCATTCCTGCACCTGCAGCTCCTGAAGCTCCACCCATTGCGTAAGGGCCACCAGTTGCTTTTGCACCAACTGTCCAGTGATAGACAGTGGCCAATACCAGTTCAACTCACCTTCAACTGTTCCTTATGAAGAGCTAACAGAGATCTGTGCACACACTTTCATTCTCTATCACACCCACCAGGAGACAGGTGGTAAGTGCCTAAGGGCTAACAACTAGTGAACAGAGGAGCACAGTATCCTGCTCACAGAAATATCAAAACACAATAAAGGAAAAAAAAAATCGGGTAACTCACCCCAATATACTACCAATAATTAAACATAAATACAACACCAACACAATGTCTGGGTGACAAAAGATCATCATAGTCCACACAAAGGGGCAAGATAAAGTAGTAGGAATAATGGGCCAGGATACAAACCCACAAAACATCTTTGCGGAAGAAGCAGCATTTGAACTCCTTGATAAGGAATTCAAAAGAAGTATAAAGGGGTACCTTCAATGAATTAAGAGACAGATCAAGGAAGACAGTGACAAGATCAAGGAAGCCACTGATAAAATTAAGGAAAATGCAGACAAAACTCTAGAATTATTTAGGAAAACAATACCAGAGCAAATTGACAAAGTGAACAAAAAAATAGAAATGACACAAAAACAACAAATAGAAATTCAGAAGATTAATACTAAGTTTTCAGAAATAAGTAACACATTTAATGAGCAAAGGAGTAGAAGAGAGTCAATGGAAGACAGAATTAATGATGTTGAAGATAAGTATTTCAATGCTACTTTATTAAGGGATCAATCAGAAAAACAGATCAAAACAAAATGAAGAAACCCTAAGATTCATACTGTATACCATCAAGAGAAATAACCTACATATAATTGGAATTCCAGAATAGGAAGAGACAAATAAAACCACACAGAAAACTGTTGAAGACTTGTTAGAAGAGAATTTCCCTAACGTGATGAAAGATGAGAATATATCCATTTAAGAAGTTCAACGAACTGCGAATAGGAAAGACCCAAAAAGAAAATCACCAAAACATATCATAATCAAACTCACCAAACCAAAGACAAAGAAAGATTCTGAAAACAGCACAGGAAGAAACATAAAGTTACCTATAAAGGGCAACCAATAACACTAAGCTTTGATTTCTCAGCAGAAACCAAGCAGACAAGAAGGCCATGGATGATATGCATAAAACCCTGAAAGAAAAAAAATTCCAACCAAGAGTTATATACCCAGCAAAATTGTCCCTCAAATATGAGGGTACAATTAGGACATTTCAAGATAAGCAGAAATTAAAGGAATTTATTAAAACCCGACCAACCTTACAAGAGATGCTTAAGTGAGTTCTTTGGACAGAGAAGCTACAACAGGAAACAACAACCAATGATTAACATATCTGATGGCATTATGCAGAAAGATTCCAGTTATAGAAGTATCCAAAGTAAAATAAGTGTACAAGACTGTTAACAGGGAATCAGAGACATTAGTTGGTAAATGAGGACAAGTACAAACCAAAAGGAGGGAATAAACAGTGTAGTTACAGAACTTTTAAGTGGTAAGGAAGTCAACACAATTGCAAAACAGCACAGACTGTTTTAAAACTGGGGAAAAGTAATAAATCACAGGGTAACCTCAAAGAAAAATAATAAACCTTAAAACAGTACAATCACAGATATTTAGCAAATACTAAAATATTAGCAACAAAGGAGATGATAAGACAATTCATTAAAAAATGAGCTTAGCACAGAAAATTATATGGAACAAAGAAATCAGCAACACCATGGAAAACACATAACAAGTTGATACCAATAAATTCATACTTGTAGATAATTACACTGAATGTCAATAGATTAAATGCACCACTCAAGAGATGGAGAGTTGAAGACTGGATATGAAATCATGACCCATCATTATGCTGTCTATAAGAGACTCATCTTAGACATGAAGACAAAAATAAACTAAAAATCAAAGCTGGAGAAAGATATACCAAGCAAATAGCAACCAAAAAAAATGGAAAGAGTGGCTATATTAATTTCTCATAAAATTGACTTTAAGACAAAAAATGACCATAAGAGACAAGGAAGGACATTATATAGTGATTAAAGGATCAATTAAGCAAGAGGACCTAACCATAATAAATATCTACACATCCAATGAAGGAACCTCAAAATACATAAGTCAGACTTTAATGGAATTGAAAAGACAAATAGATGACTCCACAGTAATAACAGGAGACTTTAATATACAACTTTCAATAAGAGATAGAACAACTGGAAAGAAAATCAACAAAGATGCAGAACTAAGTAATACAGTTAACCAACTTGAACTTACAGACATCTACAGAGCGCTTCACCCAACAACAGCACAACATACATTCCTTTCCAGCACACATGGAACATTCTCCAGGATAGACTATGTGTTAGGCCACAAAGCAAGCCTCAACAAATTTAAAAACATTGAAATACTGCAAAGCATCTTGTCAGATCAAAATACTATAAAATTAGAAATCAACAATAGGAAGACCAATGTTGTTGTTGTTGTTGTCATGTGCCGTCGAGTCGGCCCCAACTCCTAGCGACCCCTCCTTGGGTTTCGGAGGCAGTATCACTACAGAAGTAGGATTGCCCAACCTTCCTTCTGAGGGGTGGCTGGTGGATTTGAACCGCCAGCCTTCTGGTTAGCAGTCAAGTGCTTTAGCCACTATGCTACCAGAGCTCCTAGGAAGACCAATGGGAAAGAGCAAATGCATGGAAATTGAATAACACTCTCCTCAAAAATCATGGTGTAATGAATGAAAAAAAAAAAAAAAATTAAAAAAATTCCTTGAATCAAATGAGAATGAAAATACAGCATATCACCAGGGGGCGGGGCAAGATGGTGAACTAGGCAGAAAGATTGCACAGACCCTCTTCAACAAAGAAAAGGGAAACCAATTAACACAGACACAGAAGATAATCTTGGACCCCT
>NW_006921619.1:14535090-14536049 GCF_000298275.1 Orycteropus afer afer | reverse complement strand
GAAGGTTGGGCAATCCTACTTCCATAGTGATACTGCCTCGGAAACCCAAGGAGGGGTCGCTATGAGTCGGGGCCAACTCAACGGCACATAACAACTAACAACAACATGGAAGAAGTGTACTCCAACAAATTTGAAAACCTAGAAGAAATAAACAGATTCCTGGAAACATACTACTTACCTAAACTAATACAGATTGATATAGAAAATATGAACAGACCCATAACAAAAAATAAATAAATAAATTGAACAGGTCATAAAAAAAATTATCAACAAAAATGTCCTGGTCCAGGTTGTTTCACTAGAGAATTCTACCAGTCATTCATAGAAGAGCTGACCCCAGTCCTATTGAAACTATTCCAGAACACAAAAAAGGATGGAATCCTCCCAAATTTGTTTCATAAAGCAAGCATAAACAGTTGGAGTCCTCTACACTAGCAAAGAGGTCTCTGAAAAGGAAATTAATGTCATTTACAATAGCTACCAAAAGGAAATACTTTTCCCAAAATACATAATCATATCAATAGATGCAGAAAAGGAATTTGATAAAATCCAACACCCATTTATGATAGAAACTCTCAGAAAAATAGGACTAGAAGGAAAATTTCTCAACATAATAAGGGTCATATATATAAACCAACAACCAACATTATTCCCAATGGAGAGAAACTGAAACCATACCCCTTGCAAACAGGAACACAATACAGATGCCCTCTATCTCCACTTCTACTCAACATTGTATTGGAAATCCTAGCTGGGGCAATAAGGTAAGAAAGGGAAATCAAAGTCATCAAAATTGGCGAGAAAGAAGTAACACTGTCCTTATTTGTAGAAGATATGATCCTATACATGGAAAATTCAAGACTCAACAGGAAAACTACTGAAACTTACTGAAAGATTTAGCATAGTGGCAGGATACAAGATCAACATACAAAAATAATTTGGACTTCTCTACACCAGCA
>NW_006921619.1:14532946-14534767 GCF_000298275.1 Orycteropus afer afer | reverse complement strand
TATATATATATATATATATATATATATATATATATATGACCTACTATGCTGGGAATGAAAAGTTGAAGCAGAATGGCATAGCATTCATCATTACAAAGACTGTTTCAAGGTCTATCCTGAAGTACAATGTTGTCAGTGATAGGATAATATCCATTCTCCTACAAGGAAGCCTAGTTAATAGCATTATTCAAATTTATTCACTGACCAGAAGGGCAAAGATGAGGTAATTGAAGATTTTTACCAACTTCTGCAATCTGAAATTAACCAAACATGCAGTCAAGGTGTGCTGATTATCACTGGGGTTTGAAATGTAAAAGTTGGAAACAAAAGAATCACTGGTAGCTGGAAAATTTGACCTTTGTGATAGAAATAACACTGGAAATCACATGATAGAATTTTGCAAAACCAATGACTTATTCATTTCAAATATCTTTTTTCAAGAGTATAAATGGTGGCTATACATGGGAACTTCACCAGATGGAGTAACAGAAATCAGATTGACCACATCTGTGGCAAGAAGTGATGGAATAGCTCAATGTCTTTAGCCAAAACAAAGCCAGGAGCTGATTATGGAACAGACAGACCATCAACTGCTTATATGCAAGTTCAACTTGAAGTTGAAGACAATTAAAACAAGTCCATGAAAGTTAAAATATGGCCTTGAATATATCCATCCTGAATTTAGACCATCTAAAGAATATATGTGATGAATTGAACACCAATTACCAAAAACCAGAGGGATTGTGAGAAAACATCAAAAACATCATCCATGAAGAAAACAAAAGGTCATTAAGAAGACAGGAAAGGAAGAAAAGACCAAAATGGATGTCAAAAAAGACTCTGAAACTTGCCCTTGGGCAAAGAATAGCTAAAGCAAATAGAAGAAATGACAAGATAAAAGGGCTGAACAGATTTCAAAGAGCAGCTCAAGAAGACAAAGTCAATTATTATAATAACTGTTCAAAGACCTGAAGCTAGAAAACCAAAAGGGAAAGATGTGCTCGGCATCTCTCAAGCTGAAAGAACTAAAGAAAAAATGTAAGCCTCGAGCTGCAATATTGAAAGATTCTATGGGCAATATATTGAATGATGCAGAAAACATCAAAGAAGACAGAAGGAATACACAGAGACACTATACCAAAAAGAACAGGTTGATGTTCATCCATTTCAGGAGATGGTATATGATCAAGAACCAATGGTACTGAAGGAAGAATTTGAGGCTGCACTGAAGGAAATGGCATAAAACAAGACTCCAGGAATTGACAGAATTCCCATTGAGACTGAAGAAGAGTTGGTGCTTTTGAGTTGTGGTGTTGGAGAAGAATGTTAAGAGTACAATGGTCTGCTAAAAGGACTACCAAATCTGTCCTGGAAGAAATGCTCCTTGGAAATGAGAAAAGTGAAACTTCATCTCATCTACTCTGCTCATGTTGTCAGAAGGAATCATTCCCTGGAGAAGGATATCATGCTTGGTAAAGTGGAGCATCAATGAGTAAGGGGAAGGCCCTCAATGAGATGGATAGACACAGTGGCTGCAATGATGGGCTCAGGTATAGCAAGGATTGTGAGGCTGGTACAGGACCAGGCAGTGTTTTATTCTGTTGTACATAGGGTTACTATGAGTCGGAGAGGACTTGATGGCACCTAACACCAAAACAGCAACAACATCCCATTGAGATGTTTCAAGAAACAGAAGCCCCACTGGAGGCACTCCCTCAGCTATGTCAAGAGATTTGGAAGACAGCTACCTGGCCAACTGACTGGAAGAGATCCATATTTGTACCCATTCCAAAGAAAGGTGATCCCACAGAATGTGGAAAT
>NW_006921619.1:14526420-14532026 GCF_000298275.1 Orycteropus afer afer | reverse complement strand
ATTTTCAATCACCTCATATGCATGTGAGAGCTGGACAATTAATAAGGAAGACTGAAGAAGAGTCGATGATTTTGAGTTGTGGTGTTGGCAAAGAATGATGAAAGTACCATGGACTGCTAAAGAAAACAAACAAATCTGTCCTGGAAGAAGTTCAGCCAGAATGCTGCTTGGAAGGGAGAGTGGCCAGACTTCATTTCACCTACTTTGGTCATGTTATCAGAAGGGACTATTCCCTGGAGAAAGATATCATGCTTGATAAAGTGGAGGGTCGATGAAAAAGAGAAAGACTCTCAACAAGATGGATTGACATAGTGGCTACAATGATGGGCTCAGGAATAGCAAGGATTGTGGAGCTAACACAGAACTGGCAGTGTTTTGTTCTGCTGTACATAGAATCACTATGAGTCAGAGACAGAGACAACTCGACGGCACCTAACAACAACAAATATCAAAAAAATAAAATATTTGGGAATAAATCTTACGAGGAACACCAAAAAAAAAAAAACATGTAGAGAGAAAACTACAAACACTACTTCAAGAAACTACAAGAGGTATTCTGGTAAGATGGCAGAAAAGGCAGAGAGACTGCACAGACCCTCTTCAAGAAAGAAAAGCGGAACCAAATTAACACAGATACAGAAGATAATCCTGGAGCCCTGAGCTTTGGAAGGAAGGATATAGAAGTGGACTAAACTCCAACTAGTAGAAGAACCTGTATGAAAACACCAAAAAAGGAGACATACAGAGATGCAGTCTGTCAGCAATCTGACGGCACAGACAGTTTGGATATTGCCAAGGGGTGTTAGGATCTAAGAATTAACCTGCTAGCCAGGGGCTGCACAGAGAACTGCACTGGTGGCTGGTGAATAAAAGGGGAAGCAGCAAAGAGGGAGATGGGCTCAGATGTGAAATTTTGGCTGTCTGGAGGGTGCACCCATTTTAAATGATTACAAGCATTTCAACCATTTTGGATATTTAAAGTGACAGCATTCTCTCAGATTCCAGGGACCTAAGAATAGGCTCCACTTCCCAGAGACCACAAGGACATTCCAGACACAAATGACTGGAAAGGTGTGATATTCTCCTTATTAATCTTATACCCCACACTTCTTGGTGAACAGAGGTGCAGCAATCCCTCACTCCCACCCACCTCTGGGCCAGCAGGAATTCCATACCAGTCTGTGTGCTCTGACCAAGCCTGGGCACTGTGCCCAGCCCTGTCTAGATTTTATTTTTCCTTTTTCCTTTGTTTGTTTTTGTCTGTTTTAAAATTCTTATTCTTATCCTTTTCTTTTCATTCCTTTTGTTATTATTCTTTATTCTCCCCTTCCCAGGTTCTAGTTTTTAGCTTTTTCTCTCTTCCCTGTTCCTGGTTACTATTTTTTTTTTTTTTTTTTTTTTCATTCTCATGGTTAACCCAATTCTTTATTTTTCTTTTTTCATTTTTCCCATTTTTTTTTTCATTATTCTTCTACTCTACTTTTTTCTCTTATTGCTCTATCCCCAGATATGGTGTGTTTTTGTTGTTGTTGTTGTTGTTTGTTTGTTTTTCTTTTTTTTGGTGACTGTTCCTGTGTGATTATGCAGTGTGTTTATTGTCTGCTTGCTTTTACTTTTTTGATGGTTTTTCAACTATTGTTTTTGTCTAACTGAGTGGGATACAGCAACAGTGCCCTAATGATACAACTACTCCCTCACCTCCCACAGCTCCACTTATTGAGAAGACCACCAAAACCTTCTCCAACAACTGGTCAACAATAAATGACCACCAAGAAGAACCTGACTCACCGTTAGCTGTACTTCACAAATAGTTAACAGAGATGTAAATACAATAACATCACAATATCTCAGAAACAACAGACTATCACAGTCTACACAAAGAAGCAACATAAAGCAGTAGAAATAAAAGATCAGGATAAAGACCCAAAATACATCCCTGAGGAAGAAGCAGCATTAGAACTCTCTGATAAGGAATTCAAAAGAATTATAATTGGGTACCTTCAATGGATTCAGAGACAGATCAAGGAAAATACTGAAAAAATTAAGGAAAACAAAGACAAAACCCTAGAAAATTTTCAGAAGAAAATAGAAGAACAAAATGACAAAATAAAAGAAAACTTAGAAATAATACAAAATCTACAGATAGAAATCCAAAAGATTAATACTAAATTTTCAGAAATAATAACACATTGAAAGGGCAAAGGAGCAGAATTGAATCAATGGAAGACAGAACTAATGAGATTGAAGACAAATACCTGAATATTTATTTGGAAAGTAATCACTTAGAAAAAAAAAATCAAAACAAAGTGAAGAAAGCCTAAGGTTAATGTGGGATACCATCAAAAGGAATAACCTACATATAATCAGAACTCCAGAACAGGAAAAGTAAGAGAAAACCACTGAGAAAATTGTCCAAGTTTTGTGGAAGAGAACTTCCCTGATATGATGAAAGATGAGAATATATCAATTCAGGAAGTCCAAAAACCAAGCAGGAAAGACCTCAAAAGAAAATCACCAAGACAAATCATCATCAAACTCATCAAAACTAAAGACAAAAAAAGAATCCTGAAAGCAGCAAAAGAAAAATGAAAAGTTACTTACAAAATACAACCAATAAGAATAAGCTCTGATTTCTCAGCAGAAATCATCCAAGCAACAAGGCAATGAGATGATATATATAAACCCTGAAAGAGACAAATTTCCAACCAAGAATTAAATATGCAGCAAAATTGTCCCTCAAGTATGATGGTGAAATTAGGAGATTTCCAGATAAACAGTAATTAAGGGAATTTGTTAAAACTAGACCAACCATACAAGAAACACTAAACGGAGTCCTTTGAACAGAGAACCAATATTAGCAAACAACAACAGACCAGTAAAACATAAGATGACATAACCCAGAAACCAACACAGCTATGGAAGTATCCAAAGTAAAATAAGCTTACAAGATTGTAACAGGGAACCAGAGACATCAATTGGCAAATGAGGAGAACTACAAACCAAAAAGAGAGAAATACTGTGTAGTTACAGAACTTCTAAATGGTGAGGAAGTCAAGAGAGTTGCAAGATAGAATGGGCTGTTCTAAACTCAGGGAAAAAAATTATAAATCTTATAGTAACCTCAAAGAAAAATTATTAGAACTTCACATCACAATAAAAAAGAGGACAAACACAAATATTTAGCAAACAATAAAACAAAAGCAACAAACAAAGTGATAACATGATTCAAAAATAAAATGAGGTAAGCACAGAAAATTATATGGAACAAAGAAATCAGCAACACCACGAAAAACCACATAACAAAATGACAGCAACAAGTTCATACTTGTTGATAATTACACTGAATGCCAATGGATTAAATGCACCACTCAAGAGGCAGAGAGCTGCAGAATGGGTAAGAAAACAAAACCCATCAATATGCTGTCTACAAGAGACAAGCGTTAGATACAAAGACAAAAATAGACTGCAAATCAAAGGCTGGAAAAAGCTATATCAAGCAAATAGCAACCAAAAAAATTGGCAGGAGTAGCAATATTAATTTCTGATAAAATTGACTTCAATACAAAAACCACCATAAGAGACAAGGAAGGACATTATATAATGATTAAAGGATCAATTGACCAAGAGTATATAACCATAATAAATATCTATGGACCCAATAAAAGAGTCACAATACACATAAATCAGACTTTAAAAGAGTGAAAAGGCAAATAGATGAGTCCACAGTCATAATGGGAGACTTTAATATGCCGTTTTCAATGAAAGATAGAACAACTGGCAAAAAAACTCAACAGAGACGCTACAGAGCACTTCACCCAACAACAGCAAAACAGACATTCTTTTCCAGTGTATATGGAACATTTTAATAAACTTAAAAACACTGAAATACTGCAAAGCGTCTTCTCAGATCATTATGCTATCAAATTAGAAATCAATCATAGGAAGATCAATGGAAAAAATTCAAACACTCAGAAACTGAACAACACCCTCCTCAAAAACAACTGGGTAATAGAAGAAATAAAGTGAAATTTAAAAATTCCTTGAATCAAATGAGAATGAAAACACAATATACCAAAATCCTTGGGACAAGCAAAAGCAGTGAACAGAGGCCAATTTATACCAATAAATGCACACATCAAAAAAGAAGAAAGAGCCAAAATCAACACCTTAACCCAACATCTCCAAAAATTAGAAAAAGAACAGCAAGAAAAGCCAATAGTCACCAGAAGAAGAGAAATAACAAACATTCGAGCAGAAATCAATGAAACAGAAAATAGAAAGACAATAGAAAAAATCAACAAGGCTATAAGTTGGTTTTTTGAAAAGATTAATAAAATCAACAAACCACTGGCAAATGTAACAAAGGAAAAGAGGGAGATACAAATAGCATAAATAAGAAAAGAAATGGGCAACACAAGCAACTGAAATAAAAAAGGATAATATCAGAATACTATGAAGAACTGTACTCCAACAAATTTAAAATCTGGAAGAAATGGACAGATTTCTAGAAACACACTGCTTACCTAAACTAACACATGCTGAGGTGGAAAAGTTGAATAGATCCATAACAAAAGAAGAAATTGAACAGGTCATAAAAAATTACCAACAAAAAAAGTCCTGGCACAGAGAGTTTCACCAGAGAATTCTACCAAATATTCAGAGAAAAATTGACACCAATTCTACTCAAACTATTCCAAAACATAGAAAAGGATGTGATCCTCCTAAATTCATTTTATGATGCAAGCATAACCTTGATACAAAAGCCAGGCAAAGATATCACTCAAAAGGAAAACTATAGACCAATATCCCTCATGAATATAGATGCAAAAATATCTTCAACAAAATCCTAGCCAATAGACACCAACAGAATATAAAAAAAAATATAACTCTTTATGACCAAATGAGGTTCATATCAGCTATGCAAGGATGGTTGAACATTAGAAAGCAATCAATGTCATCTACCATGTAAATAAAGGAAAGGCAAAGAGCCACATGATCATATCAATCTATGCAGAAGACATTTGACAAAATCTAGCACTCATTCCTGATAAAAACTCTCAGCAAAATAGGAAAAAAAGGGCATTCCTCAACAAAATAAAGGGCATCTATGCTATGAGTTGGGGCCGACTTGACGGCATATAACAACAACAACAACAACATGCAAAACCAACAGCCAACATTATTCTCAATGGAGAGAGACCGAAACCATTCCCCTTGCAAACAAAAACAGACAAGGATGCCCTCTATCACCATTTCTATTCAACACTGTACTGGAAGTCCTAGCCAGGGCAATAAGGCAAGAAATAAATCAAAGGCATTTAAATTGGTAAGGAAGAAGTCAAACTATCCCCATTTACTGATGATATGATCCTATACCTAGAAGACCCAAGAGACTCAGTAAAAAATCTACTTGAACTAATTGAGATATTTAGTACCATGGTGGGATACACGATCAACATCCAAAAATTAGTTGGATTCCTCTACACCAGCAAAGAGATTGCTGAAAAAAAATAAGGAAATCAATACCATTTACAATAGCTACCAAGAAAATAAAATACTTGGGAATAAATCTTACCAGAGACACAAAAGACCTGTACAAAGAAAAC
>NW_006921619.1:14499072-14501892 GCF_000298275.1 Orycteropus afer afer | reverse complement strand
CTTTCTCCTGCTCTTCTGGCCTACTACTCTGGGTGGGCCTGAGTTGCCTCTCCTCACCTAATCCCTTCGGCTGACTGCTCTTCTCTCTGGCTTTCTAGCTTTTAATCCCCTTTCTCCTGCTCTTCCTGCTTGCTACTTTGGATGTCCCTGAGTTGTCTCTCCTCACCTGTAACCCTGGGGCTGACATTATGCTGAATGAAATAAGTCAATCACAAAAGGACAAATATTTTATTAGTCCATTATTGAATAAAGTCAAGGAAAGGTTTATATAGGGAAGGAAATTTTCTTTGTGGGTTACCAGAGGTGGGAGGGTAGGGTAGGTAACACTGTTAGATAGGTAGAGACAAGTATTGATTTGGGTGAAATGAAGTGCTATGTACCAAATGTGAGTGATCAACACAGTGGCACTGAGGAAGAGTAAGATATAGAGAGGTACATCAGAGGTACAGACAACAAAGACGAACCCTTTTGCACATACAGTACTGCATTGTCAGTGAAGGGAAATATGGATATATGGGTGGATAGATGGGAGGGCAGGCTGAACTATTAGGTATGTCTATGCAGGGTCAAGTATGCCCATGACCATGTATAGGGCTGGCAGACAATGTTTCTACAAGTGTATTGGTATGTTCTGTAAGAATTCCCAGGTATATAGTAGAGATGACATGGTTGTGGTCTCTTCTCAGCCAGAGCCAACTACCCAGAGGGAGGGAGTAGTTGGACCTGTGGGTTCAGGACCATAGTCACAGAAGACATCAAGCTTAATTGACATAACATACTACACAAAACATTGTTCCACATCCTACTGTGGTGAGTAGCAACTGGGATCATAATAGCTGGCAAATGGCCATCTAGATGCAACAATGAGTGTCTCCTTGTTCAGAGCAAAGAACAATGAAGAAAAACAAAGATACATGGAAACAAATAGTCCAAGTGACTGGTACACCATGTGATCCTCAGCCTACATGACTATGAGACCAGAACTAGATGGTGCCCAGCTACCACTCACAACCATTCGGAGGGGGAATCTGTGTAGGAGATCCTGGATGAAGAGAGAGAACAATGTGGAACAAAACACAAAATCCTTAAAAAAAAAAAGGTACCAGAATTGCTGGTGTAATGGAGCTTCATGGAACTCCTGAGACTATGGTCCCTAGGTGCCCTTCAGGTCTGTAATTGAACCCACTCCTGTGGCTTCCAGCCAAACAAAAGACAGGCATATCAGCTGAACATTTACATTAGGTAGATACAATCCTTGGAGAGATCAATCATGGGGGAACAGAAGAGCTGTGTATGCACAGGGAGACAGCTCAGGGGGCAGGAGTGCATGGGAGCGAAGGACAAAGGGAAGAGGTAACTATGGGGAGGAACTGGGAGGGGAGCTGTTGCACTGTGGTAAATTGAAGTCAATATCATGAGACAAATTGTATGTGAGCTGCTGTATGGAAAGTGAATTTGCTCTGCATACTTTTACCCAAATCACAATTTAAAAAAAAAAAGAAGAAAGAAAGAAACTATAAGAGATTTACAGGAATTGAAGAACATACCATGCTCATAGATAGGAAGATTGAACACTGTGAAAATGTCAATACTACCCAAAGCAATCTATACATTCAATGCAATTTCTATCCATATTCTATCAACATTCTATAAATACAAGAAAAAACCAATCAGTTATTTCATATGGAAAGGAAAGAGACCTCAAATAAGCAAAGCACTACTGAATAAGAATGAAGTAGGAGGTTTCACACTCCCAGATCTCAAAACCTACTATACAGCTATGATTGTCAAATGTACAATGACCGTTTGAAACATAGAGCAGTGGAACAGAATTGAGAACCCAGAAACAGATCCATTCTATGGTCAGCTGACTCGACAAAGGGCAGAAATACACACCATGAGGAAGAGACAGTCCCTTTCACAAATGGTGCTGGCAAAACTGAATATTCATTTGAATAAAAATGAAACATGATCTGTATCTCACACCATACACAAAAACTAACTCCAAATGGATCAAAGACTTAAATGTGAAACTAAAACTATAACATTCATCAAAGAAAACTTAGGGGCCCTAATTTATGGAACAAATAGACTACCAAGCATAACTCAATATGCAAAAACAGAATATAAACTAGATGAGTGGGACCTTCTAAAAATAAATTTCTTATGTGCATCAAAAGACTAGGAGCTCTGGTGGCATAGTTCCTAAGGCATATGACTGCTAACCAGAAGGCTGGCGGAATGCTATGAGTCAGATCCGACTCGGTGGCAATGGGTTTGATTTTTAATCAAAAGACTTCTCCAAAAGAGTAAAAAGAGAACTTACAGAATGGGAAAAAATATTAAGGCAAACATATCGAACAAAGGACTTATCGTTAAAATTTATAGAAAATTCCAACACCTCAATATCAAAAAAACAAACAATCTGATTAAAAATGGGAGAAGACATGAACAGACACTTCACCAAAGAAGATATTCAGGCAGCTAATAAACACATGAAGAAATGTTTGTGATCATTAGCCATTAGAGAGATGCAAGTCAAAACAACAATGTAATACCATCTGATCCTAGCACTAATAGCAAAGTTCAACAAGACAGAAAATAGTAATGCTGATAAGGATGTGGAGAAATTGGGACTCTCACACACTGCTGGTGGGACTATAAAATGATACAAGCACTGTGGAAATCAGTATGTTGTTGTTGTTGTTAAGTGCCATGGAGTTGTTTCTGACTCATAGCGACCCCATGCACAGCAGAACGAAACACTGCCCGATCCCGCACCAGCCCCACAATCCCTGCTATACTTGAGCCCATCATTGC
>NW_006921619.1:14490270-14497629 GCF_000298275.1 Orycteropus afer afer | reverse complement strand
TCCAAAAATATAGTAGGCTGAAATAGAATCTTTAATGATGACATATCTGTGGATAGTATACCCCAAAAAGTTTCTCAAAAACCAATACTTCCACGTGCAAGAGAATAGCCAAGCTGGTTGCGATTTCCAATGAATGACATTAGCCCCATGTATGTCTCAATCACAATGGGTTTAGTTAACACCATAAGTTCCTTTGTTTTTCCAGATCCTGTGGAATTCTTCTGTGCATTCTGGATAGCTGGAACAAGTTTAGATGTAAATCCAGACAACTGAAGAGGAAAAAGGAGAAGGCACAGAGTTAGTGAATGCAGAGTCAGTCCAGAGACCCCCAACTAGCCCTCTCAAACACTGACCACACTCCAGGACTACAGAGCATTTGTCATTCTTACTTCTTAAACAGAACTCATTTGTCAGAATAGTTAATGATGCTTGTTAGACTTTTAATAACTTAGTCTATTAAAAAATTATGTACATAATATAATGATCTACCTTATTTATTTTTATTATTGATTCACAATTTGTATAACAATGAGAAGTCAGTTCAACAAATATTTTTGTTGTTTTTGTTGTTATGTGTGGTCGACTCGTCTCTGACTCATAGCAACCCCTCCTTGGGTTTCCAATGTGGTATCATTAAGTAGATCGCCCAATCTTCCTTCCAAGAAGTGGCTGGTGGGTTTGAACCCCCAACCTTCTGGTTAGCAGTCAAATGGCTTAGGTGTAATAGACAATCAGTAAATATTAAATATATATATATATATATTTACTGATAATCTATTATGAGTCATGTTGAATGTGCTACTATTTAAAGACAAGTGAAAAACAATATTTCCCCTCAAAGAAGTGATATTCTAGAAGAGAATCTAAGGAGGAAACATAATGATTGCACAAATTTCACTAAAATAAGCAAAATGGAAGCACAAAATGGTAAAGGGGCACAGAAGAGGGAGAAATCATATTTGGTTAGGGGATCAGCAATGGCTTCTGAAAAGAGACTCTTGAGACAATCCTTAAAGGATTAATAGAATTTTAACAGGTAGGAATGGGATTAGGGAAGCCCTAGTAGACATCTTTTTTTTTTTTTTTTTTCCCAGCTCTTCATTTGAAATTCTTTTTCTAGTAAGAGTACTTCAATTTTCCTTTGGAGAACCACCATCCTCCACTTAGTTTAAGTAGAGCTTTTTAGCACATGATTCCGGCCTACCCAATCAGAGGAATCCAATCCTCTGATAAAAGGGATTGGTTTAGGCTCTAGGTGCATGACCAGTGTGATTATCAAAGTGAGACTGTGAGGCTAGAGATATTCATGGTCATTTTTTGCCACTCAGTAAAAACCTGACTGAGAACAAAGCCAACAAACATGAAAGAACGAAAACATAGACAGAAATGAATTCTTGGCAAAATCATTTGAATTATCAGATTAGCCTACTCCTGGACTTTTAAGTTAAATGAACCAAAAACTTCCTTCTTTTGGTCAAGTGAGGTTGAATTGGATGTCTTTATTTGCCATCAGGTGAGTAATTCATGGAGCATTTCAAACAAATATATAAAGGAGGATACGAATTAGAACCCCTGATATGTTTATGTTTCCAGTAACTCTTCTGTATCCTTTATTTCTTTTTCTACCCTATCACTGAAATAAAACAAATGGCATTCATTTCAGATAAAAAACTGGGGAATACAGAAGGTAAATGAGTCACCCACAGTCACTCCACTTCCTGCACAGCATAAAAATAAACATTAGGAATAAGGGCCTGCACACAATGAGAACCCAATCTGTTTCCTAGGAAACTGGCTCGCAAGCTAAATTAAAACCGTACAGTTCATTTCAAGTTCAGTACAAATTATTAAGCATCCTCTATAATGGGGCTATTGTTCTACCCAGTTGTCTACAAAGAAACTAGTTTTTGCTTTAAGGGATTAACACAAAGGTTTCTATTTGTGATGATTCAATGATTCTCAATAGGAGAAGGCTGCAGTTCTTCATAATCCAAATTTTCAACATAGATTTTTATTCTGGATTCTTATTTTATATCCAAATGCCCTTTGGCAAACCACTTTTGCACATTAGGACTGAGTTTGCTTATCAGTAAGAAAAAAAATTTACAAAATTTAGAATGTTGTCTACCATTACTAGATGACCTAACACACAAGCAAAAGAAATATCTTATACAAAAGGAACGTCTGCAACTGACTAGCTGTGTGGTATTAGAAAATTAACTTCCTCCCTTTTGAGCCTCAATTTGCAATTCTGGGCGGGGGGAAAGCATCAAAATTGATGGTCTTTAAGATAATATCAAGCCACTCCTCCAAAGGAAGATGGGGCAATCTACTTCTACTTCCGTAGTGATACTGCCTTGGAAACCCAAGAAGGGGTCGCTATGAGTTGGGTCCAACTCGACGGCACATAACAACAACAACAAGATAATATCAAGGAGCCTTGGTGGCACAGCTTGTGATCAACTGCTAACCCAAAGGTTGGAATTTTGAACCTACATAGTAGCTGTGCAGAAGAAAAGTCCTGTAAAATTACTTCAAAAAGATTATAACAAACAAACAACAACAAAAAAAAAAAAACATGGAGCAGTTCTATTCTGTAACACACAGTACCCCCTCCATGAGTTGCAGGTCAAATCGACAGTAGTCAACAAGGTAATATTACAGGTAAAAAATTTAGTGACTTTGATAATAAAACAGCATGAAGTTTACTTGGGTACTCCTCTGTCTGTGGATTTTCAAAACAAACTAAGGCATTTCTCCCTCTCTACATCTCTTCCAATTACCTGACCCAATACCCTCTGTGACACCTTGGCAGGAATCTAAGTTTTACTGTCACAGAATGAAGCAAACTACAGACACATAGCCCAGGGATACTAGAGTAAAATATTTGTGGCAAAGGATATCCTTCCTTTTAGTAAATTCCACCAAATGCTTTTGTTGATTGAATAAAATAAGTAGAAAGAAGAGCTCATCTTCCATTTCCCAAAGAGGAGAACAAAAAGGGAGGAATAAGTTAACGCGATGGACCTTTAAACACTATGTTTTAAAATCATGGAATCTCAAGATCAGAATTGATCTTAAAGTTTATCAGTTCCAACCACACATCTAGAGTTTGACTCAACCTTGTCACATCCTCACTGAGAAGTCACACCCCTCAACATGGACGTATCCAATGATGTGAAACTCACTACTATGCACGGAAGCCCACTCCATCTCTGTGTGTAGTTGAGTAAATGATTCGGATTCGATGCAGAAAACAAGTGTGTTTCCTTGTCCTACCAATTACTGGTGGTAAAACCTTGGACAAATCATTTACTCTCACTGATCCTTAGTTTACACATTCTATGAAAATAGGGAAACAATAACAACATTAACAAGTATAAATATAAATACCAACCTTATTAGATAATTGTATACATTTAAGTGACATATTCAAAAATATTTTGCAAGTCATCTTATTTTTAGGTATATTTATTATCCTTATTTATAGAATGAAAGACATTTTCCTTTATTCCTATTCCCTCTAATTTCATAATTTCAATGCTGATTTCTAGAATACACACCATAGAGAGAATCCAGAAAATAACTTTTTAAATAATTTTTTTAAGTAACAAAGGTTTTCCTGTAGGACAAAGGATAAATTAAATTCTACTCAGAAATAATGACCTCAAAAAACATAGGTTGAACCTCAAAATATCACCCTCAAGATAGTTACAAATTAAAAACAAAACTATACTAACCAGCTGGCATTACCTTAACCAAGTCATCAAGTGTAATAGCATTTGTAATCAAACATACAGACGTCATAAACATGTGATATGCAATGAAAAAGATATAACATGATTTCTGTAGTATCTTTGCCAGAAATATATGTCAAACTAGTCATCAGAAGTTCATCAGGCAAACCCAAATTGAGAGACATAGTTCAAAGTAACTGACCAGTATTCATCAAAAACATCAAAGTCATGAAAGATAAGAAAAGACTGAGAAATTGAACAGATTGGAGGAAACTAAGAAAATACACCAACAATATGTATTTGTAAGATCCTGGACCAGAGCCTGGAACAAAGCGTACACTAGGGGGAACAAAATGGTAAAATTTGAATAAGGTTTATTGCTTAGCTGATAGTAATGTACAATGCTAACTTCCTTTCTTTGACAATTGTCCTAAAGTTATATAAGTTATTAACATTAGGGGAAGCTGGATGAAGGGTATATGGGAAAATATTTAGCAATTTTTCTGTAAGTCTAAAGTTATGTCAAAATATAAGTTAAAAAAAAAAGCTGGATTAAAAAAAAATCCTAAATACTAGCTTCCCAAAATTGTTGACATTTTCCCATTAATCAAGGAGACCATTTTTTGAAAAGTAGACAGACAATAGAGCATTCTATATTTTTTCTTCTATCTCTATATTAATAAATATAAAATCAATGTCAAAATTATGCAGGCATTGGTGAATTTTCATCAAGAATGTGTTTTCTGACATGAATTACACGGAGACAATTTAATTCACTGAAAAATTTTCTCTCTAATATAGTAAAATATTTTTAAATCTTTCTATTTTCTTTTGGAAAATTCTCCACTGGATAGATTCTTTGTTATGCAACATTTATAACACAAATTTGATTTTTTGCTTATTTTAATTTAGCCATTATGAGTTTTCTGCTGAGGATACTATTTCTAATATGATTATTTCCCTGGATGTGGTTTTAGCCACTAATTTAATTTTGTGTTTATAAACTCAATGCCTACTTTCTCTATGCCAAATTTTGCTTCTTAATGTGAATTTCCATTCCCATTTAATTTGTTTATCATTTATATAAATTTACCAACTGCTTTTTTAGTTTTAGCTGCTTTACTTTTCTAAGTGTATGTGAATTATATATATCTGTATTAGTATGGTAAGCTGACCCTCTGTGTCACTAACAGATGACAGAGCACCTAAATTTACTTAAGAAAAATTGATGAAGCAACTGCACTGTGTTCTAAGTTCTATGAAAAGACAACCAAAGATCCTGTTTTCACAAAGCTACAGTCTAGTGGTAGGAGATAAAGGTAAAAATGGACACACAAAATTTTGATAATGACAAATTCTAGGAGGAAACTAAAGTGTGGGATAAAAAGTAATGGAAGCAAATGATACTTTACATACCATAGTCAGGCCAAATCTTTCTAAAGAGATAATACTTGAGTTGATGCCCAAATGATGGAAAGGAGCCAGTCCTGAGGGTATAGAAAGGAATATTTCAGGCAGCAAAAGCTGTGAAGTAGGATAAGCTTAGTTTATTGAAGAATAGAGAAAACTATTAAGACTGAGGTATAGTGATGAAAAGAAAGAGTTTAGAGCAGTAGCCACTGCAGCCTTGTGGAGCATACTAAAGACATTGGATTAAAGTGGTTTATGGAGGTCTTCCATATTTCATCATTTTTACGTTTAAAAAATGATCCTGTTCTGAGTGGAAATAGGAAGACTAGTTTGGAGGTCAGTCCGTAGTACAGACAGAAGGTGATCGTGATTTGGACTAGGATAGCAGTGGAAATCATGAGCATTGGCTGAATTAGGGATGTTTTTTGGGGGTATGGCTACAGAAAGAGGGGAAGGCCTTCAACAAGATGGACTGACACACTGGCTGTAGTGATGGGCTCATGTATAGCAGGGATCGTGAGGCTGGCACACGACCAAGCAGTGTTTCGTTCTGTTGTACATAAGGTTGCTATGGGTCGGAGATGACTTGGCGGCACCTAACAACAACAACAAGCTATAGAACTTGCTGATATGATTGAAGGGGAACAAAGAATCAAAGACAACATCTAGATTTTTGGCCTGAGGAACTTGGTGGATAGTGTCATTATTACTGAGTTGGGAAAGTGTTGGGAGGTAAAGGTCAGAGCTGGTGAAGTATAGGAATCAAGAATTTTGTTTTCGATGTGTTTTTTGAGATGTCTAACCAGCAAGCCTTTTCGAGATTTCTAATAGACAACTGGATACATGAACCTGGCGCATGAAGAAATAGACGTAAATGAAAAGTCCATGTCTGTAGCTAACAATTTCCTAATAATAATCATAGAAGTCAAAAAGGATATTTATAAATTGAATTAATAGACTAAACCAAACAGAACATAGGGCAAGGGATAGAAATTTACATATTCTGAAAACTGTGAGACAACACTAGGCACTTTGAACTTGGCAATGCAGAGGGAATCTAATAGGTAAACTAAGACATTTTAGAGACTTGTCTAAAGCCAAATAGCTAGTAAGCAGCTGAACAAGACACTGGACCCAGTTCTCCTCACTAACTCCCTCTCTTCTATATAACACTACTATTACAAGCGATGAATTTATATTTAGGAAAGAACTCATGCTCATGATTTTCAAAAGAAATAGAGTTAAAAAAAAAAATCAGACTTAGTCATTTTCAAACCATGTTCCTTAGAACACTAATGCTCCTCATAGATTGGGTGACCATATATTTATCACCCAAATCAAGATATTTTTGAAAGAAGGTGCTGTTAATAATGATGTAGGGACAACAAATACCTGGGGATTAGTGGGAGGATGTGAAAGAAAAGGCAGAAGCCAAGCTGGCTTCAGTCCCTTCACTCACATCAATCAGAACTGCTCTATTTTTTATAAGTTTTATATATTCGGGTTCCAAATAAGATCTTATTTTCAATAGGCTTGCTTTTAAAAAAAAATAATTGAAAATCACTGGATTAAGCATGCCTAGGAATCTCTAGCTTTGACAATCATATGATTCAGTCCATAAAAATATGTAATACCCACATTTTTATTCATTTTTCAGAACCAATCTCTAATATAATCTCTCCCACAATGTCTTCCCATATACTCAAGGTAAAAATTATCTTTTCTTCTATTGCATTTAACTTATACTACCACTCAAATATTTCATCCAGTTTTCTAAGAATTACCATATTTTTGTGCATATAACATGCCCATGTAAATAATGCACACATACATATTATGTGCGTAACATGCATAGGAAACTAAGGGTCGAGCGGTTGTGTGGTTTGCAAAAAACTTACAACACAAGTTATTCGCATAAAAATGCAGTACAATCACAAGTGTGGCTCTATCTACAAGGTTTCTCCACCTTTTAACTGTCGACATTTGGGGCCAGATAATTCTTCATTTGTAGAGGTATTGTCCTCTGCACTGGAAGTTGATTAATAGCATTCCTACATACCAGATGCCAGTTGAACACCTCTTCTTGTGTGGCAACCAAAAATGTCTCTAGACATTGCCATTTTTCTTTTCTTTTTTTTTTTTTTTATTAGGATTTGGGTGAAGATTTACATAGTAAATTCACTTTTCATACAGCAGTTCACATATACTTTGT
>NW_006921619.1:14486923-14488331 GCF_000298275.1 Orycteropus afer afer | reverse complement strand
CAGAAGATTTCAGAGAGCAGCTCGAGTAGACAAAGCAGCCTCCCTAGGGGAGATGAAAGATTAGTAAAGGGGACTGTCTCTGTCATTGACAGACTTAAAATCTATTTATAAGATGAGATTTAAAGACACAGAAAAAATTCTTAATTCCATTGCACTCTGTGGAGCATTTATATGCACATTATCTCATTTAACATTACAATGGCTCAGTGAAGTAGGGAGAAGGGCAGTTCTCATTTTCTCCATTTTAGAGAGGAGTGACTTAATCAAACTTGATCACAAAGCAGGATTTGGCTAAACATACTTTATATTTTTCCACACTTCTCCTCAGAATAAATTAATTAGGATTTAATTATATACAGAAAATTACATGCTTTGTAGGCCATGAACAAAGGAGCCCTGGTAGTGTAGTGGTTAAGGAATTTGCTTGCTAACCAAAAGGTAGGTACCAGCCATTCCTCAGAAGAAAGAAGAGGCAGTCTGCTTCTGTGAAGATTTATAGCCTTAAAAACCCAAAGGAAGTCTCTGTGAGTGAGAACTCAATGGCAGTGTATTTGTTTTTTTTTTTTGAGGCCATGAATATTCAGACAAAAGTAGCTATTGCAATTTATTAACATTACACTAAAAGAAATTACCAAGAGGTAAACTGCATGGTACAGGTAATAAAAATATTTTTATATATTTGCATACTTAAAAATCCCACTGCTTATTAAAAAAAAATTCTATAAATCTATTAAAATGTTAGTCTCTTTAAACCCTTGATCATGTCTTCCTGTCATTTCTTTGCATTTAACAGTATATGTTTTAGAAGTTAATAGCTTCTACCAATGCCTCTAATCTAAGAGTTGCCCAAGTGGCTTCTTACCTTGCAAATTTCTAGAAACTTCTCACTGTTTTGTTTCATAGGGTGCTCAGTGAAAGTAGCATAAGGAACTTCAGTGGACCACGGGTTCCAGCGGGACAGCAGGGATTGCTGCTCCACACTGCCCCAGTAGATTCGAAGGCCTTCTCCCTGTCTCCTAAAAGGAAGCAATTTTCCATTAGTTTACCCAGTATAATACAAAAAGAAGGGATGGGAAAAAAAATGTAATAGCTCAGTCAGGATTTATACAAATTCTAAGGTAAGTGTCTCACCCCTAAATACGAATTGTTACAGGAAATTCAGGAGGTAAGAAAAAAAAGGATAACTTTGATTTTAAGCATGCTGACTACAAGGTGTTCTTGAGAATTCCATATGAAAATACCTAGTTGGAACTGGGACTTTGGTGTTCAAGACAGAGGTCAGACCTGGAGATATGGATGTTAGCTAATGACCATGTTCTAATGGTGGGAGATAAAGAGAAGGGAGTAGGAGCTCTGGTAGCATAATGCTTAAGGCACTTGACTGCTAACCAGAAGGCTGGCGGTTCAA
>NW_006921619.1:14480278-14486823 GCF_000298275.1 Orycteropus afer afer | reverse complement strand
TAGTATTCCATTGTGTGAATGTACCAAAGTTTGGTTATCCATTCCTCAGTTGTTGGACATCTAGGTTGTTTCCAAGTTTTGGCTATTGTAAATAGTGCTGTGATGAACATCGGCGTGCATATATCTGTTCTTGTTATGGCTATCACTTCTTTAGGGTATATACCTAGTAATGGGATGGCTGGGCATTGCCATTTTTCTATGGGCAAAATTGCCTCCTATGAGAACCACTGAACTAACAGAAATATAGAATGATATAGTGTGAGTATTAGAATCAAACACACTTTTTCTAAATAATATTTTACTGTGTTTTCAGTGAGTTAGACTTGGTTTGAAGCTGCAACTATGACACTCCCAGATAGTTGGGCAAGTTATCCAATCTCTTTGAACTTAACATTCCTTTTCCATAAAATAAGGCTATCAATAACATAAAACTCATACACTGGGTATAAAGATTAAATGAAACAAAAGGTTTGTGCATGAACTCTCTGTGTGTGTGTGTGTGTGTGTGTGTGCTCATATTATGGGAAGGTTTGGGAAAATGAAATGAGATTTGGGTGGAAATATAAGTGAAAGTTACTGCAAAAGGCACAAAAGAAGCCTATTGCAAATAATCCATACTAACAGTTTTTACCATAGACAACATCATCATTTTTATAATCAAAACATAATCTCCTAAAGGTCAAAATGCAATAGTCTCAACATTTTCATCACCAATTCTATCTTTGGATTATCAGGATGCCTTTCACAGATCAGTAAATGTTTGTCAAATTGAATTATCGAATATCTCCTCAGTCTGATTATAAGCTTCATTTCATGAGAGGTCTCTATGGTCTCAGAATCTAAGTGCCAGAAAAAAAAAAATTGTTGACACTATTTCATACTTTATGAACTTGGCACTTCATTAGCGTCAGATGCACTCCATTTCTGTCTTTTTTAGGAGTCCTATAAAGGAAGGAGGGGGTCAGGAAGATTGAGAAACAAGCAATGCATTGAAGGAGAGGCAGACAAAAGGCCAAGTCTCCAAGTTGGCTCTTAAACATTTTAAACACCTGAACTCGATCTGTGTGACAGGAACGCAATGTCATTTGATATGAATGCCACCAACAACATACTTTTCTCTAAAAGCTTTTATGCACTCACAACTGGCTTCTTCCTTTATTCCAGTCTTAAAAACAGAGGGTCAAGTTATAACAACTCCGGTTACATAGGGGCTGTGTGTTGGTTAGGGTATAGTACTGCAGTGTGTATGTGGGAGGAGTTGGGGTGTTTCTTTTTGACTTTACAGCAATTATTTACCAGCTGAGTGCCTGGGCCCCTGGATTGCTTCAGAGGCTGACTGCCAGCAGTTCACTGCCTGGAGTCTCAGTTTTCCTTGTATAACAATTGCTTGCTTCCTGTTTACATTGGGTGAAAAAAAGAGACCAGGTTTCATGCTTGTAGGTCCACATTCCTCAGGTGAGCAGTTTTTCCAAGCCTTCAGGCTATAGGTTTCATCCTGGATGTGTAGGGAGTGAAGCATGCTGGGATAAAGGGCTAGTTCATCGATTATCCAATACTAGAAACAATTTCTGTAGTGATACCACCTTGGAAACCCAAGGAGGAGTCGCTAAGAGTTGGGTCCAACTCCATGGCACACAACAACAACAAGAAACAATTTGGGAGCTCTGATAGCAGAGTGCTTAAGGCACTTGACTGCTAACCAGAAAGCTGGCGGTTCAAACCCACCAGCCACTCCTTAGAAGGAAGGTTGGGCAATCTACTTCCATAGTGATTCCAAGGATCTGACTTGATGGCACATAACAACAACAGAAACCATTTGGGCAGTCACACAACTGGACTGAATGTATTTATCATCCTCATACATTTTAACTGGAATAGTCTTTATAGAAACATAGTGACTGTTCTTAATTTCAGGTGCTTGGAGAAGGGGGAAAAAAAAGGATGTGGAAGAAGCTTCTTTTCTTCCTACACAAAATATTTCTACGCTTTCTAGTTTTCCATCTTCATCTGTTCTACCCAACCCACCCCTCCCAACACAACAACAAATACACATATTCGCATACACTTAAAACTTCAGCTAAACTGAATGTTAACTAGAATGCTATCCAACAACATTTCAGATAACTTTGTAATTTGTAGTTTTTAACCATTTCTTCTACTGAAAAGGCCTTTTCCCTCTTTACCTGAGAAATCACTCACACATTGAGCCTCACATCAGATGTCATCAACCTGCTAAGTTTTGGACTTATCTGCTCCCTCCCCTCAGCTCTCATAGCACATTGTCAATCCACTTATTTTCAGCCTTTGTACATTGAATTATGATTAGCAAATGTCTTTCCCTGTACACCATAAGCATCTGGAGAGCAGACACTGTTTTATTTTACTTGGTGTTTTATGTTCTTAGCACACTGGCTGGCCTAAAGTATTCAGTGCCAGGTGTGTCCTCAATAAGAATGTGTTGAATTGGTATAAAGGGAAGCTAAGGGGCCAACGGTATAAAGTTCAATTTTATTGCTAAAACATTATTGGTTCATATTCATAATTTCATTGAAGAGAAAGGTAAAATGACAAGAAAGTAAAATGGTTGATCTGTCGATCACTTTGATTTGGTTGTGGACCATCCATGATTCATTCACTATTATTCACTGACTCCGAGTTAGTCACTAATCCCTCGCAGTGGAATACACGATATAAAGTAGATGGTAAAAAGTGAGGATAATTGAACCTGGTTCTAATGGTATAATATAATGTAATGTAATATAATATAATACAAATCACACACACACATAGAGTTCCTTCAAGTTTATCCCTATCTCACAGAATGAATCAGTCTAAGTATCCTTATTTTTTAAATGGAGATAGATATCTATCCTAGTCTCAAACCATTTTTGTTAGGATCCAATAACTTGAGTTACATGGAAATATATCAACTGTAATCACTAAATATGAGGTATAATTTTATAAGAACACTTGAAATTATTTTTATGTCTAGTAATAATAAAAACAATGCCAAATAAACTATTATTTTAAATTTTTACAACTATTTTATATAAGAAATACAATGCATGAGCCCAGTTTGGAAAGGGTTGATGAGGCTGAGAGAGATGCAAGACCGTCTGGGATAAGAAGGAGCTATAATGGTACAGTGGTTAAACCATAGGATTGCTAACCAAAAGGTCAGTTGTTCAAACCTACCAGCTGTTCATGGGAGAAACATGAGACAGTCTGCTTCTGTAAAGATTTACAGCTTTGTAAACTGTTGGGTGGGGGGAGCTCTGGTGACATAGTGCCTAAGACATTTGAATACTAACCAGAAGCCTGGCTGTTCAAACCCACCAGCCACTCCTCAGAAGGAAGGTTGGGCAATCAACTTCTGTGTTGATACTGCATCGGAAACCCAAGGAGGGGTTGGTATGAGTCAGATCTGACTCAATAGCAGTGACTTTGGTTTTTGGGTTAAACTCTATGGGGGCAGTTCTACTTTACCCTATAGTTCATTATGAGTCAGAATTGACTCACTGGCACTGGGTTTTGTTAGGGGCGAGGCCATTTGATGATTGTATCTGGCAGATAGTAAGTGGTGTAGTTAGTGAAATGGATAAGAGAATAAACCATGTAGTTTGACACAGTATGCATTATATAAGTTGCGTTAATAAAATTTGAGATCAGATAAACTTGGATTTGAATGTAATTGTGCCCATTAAAACTCTTTCTTTGGGTATCTTGACCAATCCTATGGTTTACCTTCCACCCAGTGCTGTGTAATCTGAATTCTGTTTCATCAGCACAGCTTTTTCTCCTGCGATCCAGATGTAAATTTCACATTGCCTAATAGCCAAACCCACTCCACATATCATGGGCATTTCAGACTCATTATGTCCAAAACTGAACTTTCAAGCCTACTCTTCTTCCATTATTCCCCATACAAATTAATGGCATCACCATCTACCTAAGCCAGAAACCATGCAGTCTTTGACTTCTTGTTCACCCTCACTTTGTATCCTTTAAGTTCCTTACTCTCACTGATTTTATAGACTGAATATATAAAAAATCTCTCATCTTCTCTCCATTCCTACTACCCCTTGCTAATTTAGATCCTTATCTTTATTAATGGAGAATAAATAAGATTAAACTCCAGCTAAATTGAAATATTCTTTTCCCAAGAACACATACAATAAATTGACTGTAATTCAGCTCTACATGATTCTCTTCCCTGTGCTACAATAGATTTGTTAAATTGAAATAAATAATCAGATATTGGATTTAGTTATATATTTCCCCCATAAACCAAAAACCAAACCTACTGCCATTAAGTCAGCTCCAACTTATAGCGACCCCCATTGGGCTTCCAAGGTGGTAAATCTTTACAGAAGTAGATTGCCCCATCTTCCTTCCATGGAGCACCAGGTGGGTTTGAACCACCAGCCTTCTGATTAGCAGTCAAATACCTTATGCAGGGCACCACCAGAGTGCCTTGTTTCCCTATATCTACTACTTTTTCTTATTTCATTCATTTTGGAGATAGAAAGACAATTTATAGCACCATTTTAAAACCTTATATTATGCCAAAATAGTCACATAAAAAGGATTCTAGATCCCCAGAATTATCATTCTTCTTATTTACTCTTTTACAGTAACATCACTGGGTCTTAATCAAAGCCCATCTTGGAAAATGTCCTGAATACAAATAATATTGTGACATAAAAGCCAACAACAAAAGGGAAACTAAGACTCAAAGAACTGGATCAAAGTATTCATCATCTCACATCCCAGACGTAGACAATTTATTTTTTTAGAGAGTTGGGCCAGAAGAAAAGCTTTACAGGAAATGCACTTAACAGACCCACAAAGTAGTTTCATTAACTAAAGACCAACCAACTAACTAATGGGCCAGCTATTATGTGCACACACACACAAACACACACACACACAGCTGCTATTCTTACTTCCATCCAGTAAGAATTGTCTGATCATAAAGCTTCTCTGTTAAGCCTTGGCCAACAGAAAGTCAAGGGCAAAATTTAATGTTCCAATCTAGAAACTATATTTATGGATATTTGAGAAATAATTATTCTGTTCTCAAGCCAATATTTTTATGGTTTTCACCTTCCTTTTTAAATTATTTTATTATATGTATTTATTATATTTATTTCATATATTTATATATAGTAGAAAAAAATAAAGCACTGTCAGGTATTATGGTGAGGCAGTGGCATTTCTCAGTAGTTCATAAAATTTGTTTTTTAATCCTGCACCCTAAACTTCTTCCAGTAAAGAACACCCAGGGAATAAGCACCTAAAATAGCTGGTTTGAGGAGCAAGAGAGAAGACTTAGCCTGGGAAACGATGAACATAATAATCAAGGCAGTTGATATTTATTTTGACTTACTATAAAATGCAATTACTATTAATGCAAGAAATTTATTATTTTAATGGCTTAAGCCAGATTTTCTTCAAGGAGGAGAAATGTCTTTGGGAAAATGCATTAAATCATTTGAGATAGATTAACAGGTATTAAGAAAACAAACAGGTAAATTGTTCTGCATTGTTAATAATAATAATAAAGAAAAGACTTAAGAGTTTGGGAATCGGCAAGGGCAGAGTAGAATGGACAGAAAAGAGGATCAAGGAGCAACGTGTCACAGTATTGTTAATAAGAACTTTAAAAAATAAGGAGATCTGATATTCCATTTTAACTTTGGGGCATAATTGTGTTGTCAACTCCCATTCTGTCTCCCTACTCTCACATAAATTCCTTTGTATAAATACTATGTTGTTGTTACTCACTTTCCTTTTGTCTTATTGACTTTTAGTGGTTAAATGTAAGGCTAGGAACTGATGTTGATGTTTGGTTTGAGGTATTAGGAAATAAAAATATTATGTAGGGTGTAGCAATACAGTCCATACACTAAACTAATTTAGTGACTACAACAGATTGAAGTCAAGGTAAACTATGAGACCCTAAGAACCTGAAAGCATTTGTATATATCTTGAGAGAATACTTAAATTTTCCTGGGAATAGAATGGAGTTCAAATCCACTGCACCCATCTATTAGCGGGAATGAAGATCTCATCTGGCCTCTAATCACATATATTTTCCCTCAAATCTTTTTCAGTCTAGGGGATTTATCAATTTTCAATACTTGTTTATGTACATACACACATTCATGAATAAGAAGTCTTTTAAATTACTACAAAAGATGTAATGTGTACCATCCAGCCAAGAAGGCCTTTAAGGTACAGATTTCCTGATAGGATTTTATAGCAAATAGAGCTGATACTCAAGGACAGAATAGAATTTCTAGGCCGATAAGCATACTCTTATGTGTTTATGTGGTTTTGTTGAAAATATAAAGTTTGACATTAGCTACATTTCAGCTCCAATTATTTTACTTCTGGCTACATAATGTTTCCTACCATTGCAGCAGCCTCCCTGTTGTTGTTGTTGTTAAGTGCAGTTGAGTCGTTTCCGACTCATAGCGACCCCATGCACAGCAGAACGAAACACTGCCCGATCCTGCACCAGCCCCACAATCCCTGCTATA
>NW_006921619.1:14460733-14476148 GCF_000298275.1 Orycteropus afer afer | reverse complement strand
TAATGCTTAAGGCACTTGACTGCTAACCAGAAGGCTGGCGGTTCAAACCCACCAGCCACTCCTCGGAAGGAAGACTGGGCAATCTACTTCCGTAGTGATACTGCCTTGGCAACCCAAGGAGGGGTCGCTATGAGTCGGATCTGACTCCACGGCACATAACAACAACAACAAACAACAAAGAGAAGGGAGGAGGAGAAATCAAGGATGTGGAGCAGGAACTGGAACAGTCAAAGTAGAAGACAGTTTCAAGGACAGATGAGGAGTCAGCAATGACAGCTTCCATAAAGTAGTCAATACAAGCAAGCCCTGACTAAGAAAAGTTATGGAACTTCCCAAATGGGAGGCATGTATTATCTTTGAGAGGGATGGTGACTGATTTCAAATGCCTTCTGATCTCAGCTTCTGTTTGTTTTTTTTTTTTTAATACATTTTATTGAAATATAATTTATGTACAGTGAAATACACAAAACTAAAGTGACATGGGTCAATGCATTTTTTTTTTTTTTGCAGTGTTCTCTCCCCTCCCCTCCTACTCCTGGTAACCAACAAAGAAAGTTTCCTTCCATATATAAAGCTTTCCTTGGCTTTTTATAATAATGAACTATATTATATTTGTTCTTCTGTGATTGACTTATGTCCCTCAGCATAATGTCCTCCAAGTTCATCCACATTTTGTGGTGTTTTGCAGACTCTACATTATTCTTTAGTGTTGCACAGTAGTCCATTGTGTGTATGTACCATAGTTTGGTTCTTCTATTGATAGGCATCTAGGTTGTTTCCATCTTTTTGCTATTGTAAATAGTGCTGTAGGGAGTGCTGGGAGTGTACTGTCTAAGGCACTTGACTGCTAAACAGAAGGCCGGTGGTTCAAAGCCACCAGCCACTCCTCAGAAGGAAGGTTGGGAAATCTACTTCCATAGTGATACTGCCTCAGAACCCAAGGAGGAGTTGCTATGAGTCTGGCCCTACTCAAGGGCAAATAGCAACAACAACAACAAATAGTGTTGTGATGAACATGGATGTACATATATCGGTTCCTGTCCTGGCTCTCACTTCTTTAGGATATATACCTAGTAATGGAATGCTGGGTCAAATGGTTTTTCTAGTTCCAACCTTTTAAGAAATCACCATACTGCTTTTCCACAGTGGTTGTATACAGTCCCACGAGCAATGTGTGAGAGTTCCAATCTCTCCACACCCTCACCAGCATTTGTTATTTTCTGTATCGTTTTATTTTTCTCTTTGTGTTGTGGAATTCCAATTACACATAGGTTATTCCTTTTGATGGTATCCTACATGATCCTTAGGCTTTCTTCATTTTGTTTTGATGTTTTTTTCTGATTGATCCCTTTCCAGAGAAGTATTCAGGTATTTTTCTTCAATCTCACTAATTCTGTCTTCCATTGACTCAAATCTACTCCTTTGCCCTTTCAATGTGTTATCTATTTCCAAAAATTTACTATTAATCTTCTGGATTTCTAGCTGTAGATTTTGTATCACTTCTAATTTTTCATTTATTTTGTCATTTTGTTCTTGTATCATCTTTTGAAATTGTTCCAGGTTTTTCTCTTGTTTTCCTCAATTTTGTCAGTGTTTTCCTTGATCTGTCTCTCAATCCATTACCTAAATGTAATTCTTTCGAATTTCTTATCAGGGAGTTCCAATGTTGCTTTTTCTTTAAGGATGCATTCTGAGTCTGTATGCTAGTCTTTTGTTTCTCTTGCTTTGTCTTTCTTCTTTGTGTGGACTGGGATGCTCTGTTGTCTCCAAGACATTGAGATGTTTTTGTGTTTATTTTTAATTGGTGATTGTATGTTGGAATGACTTGCCCACAATTTTTATTTTCTTTCTTTTGTTTAGATGTTATCTATGTAAGCAGGGTACATAGTTGGCAGCACTTATACACTCACTGCCTGTCTCGTTTCTCATTGCCAGCCTCCCATATGTCCCTGCCATCCTTGGCAAAACGAGCCTATTCTTAGGTCTCTGGAATCTGAATGAGAATGCTGTCACTTTAAATATCCAAAATGGCCACTGCATGTAAAGAATCAAAATGGCTTTGCCCTCTGGACAGCTGAAAGTCCACAGCTCAGGTTGTCTCTCTCCTTGCTGTTTCCCTTCCTAATCATAGGCCACCAGTCATCCCTGCAGCCGTTGGCAACCAGGTCTGATCTTTAGGTCAATTCTCAGGTACCAACACCACTTGGAAATATTCAGGCTGTTGGTGCCATCAGAGTAGTTGACAGTACACAGTTCTGTCTGTCTCCGTACTCAGTGTTTTCATTCAGGTTTTCCATTAGTTTGAGCCTAATCCACTTCTGCATATTTCCTTTCAAAGTCAGGGCTCCAGGATTATGTTCTGCACCTCTGTCAATTGGTTTCTCTTTTCTTTGTTGAAGCAAGTCTGTGTAGCTTATCTGTCCATTCTGCCATCTTACTGGAAGTCTTCAGTTACACTTCTTAATGCACTGTCATTGAGTGGATTTTGATTCATAGCCACCTTTCCTTGGATTTCTAAGTCAGTTTCTCTATGGAAGTAGATTGTTCAATCTTTCTTCCGAGTAGTGGCTGGTGGGTTTGAACAATCAGCCTTCTGGTTAGTAGTCAAATGCCTTAGGTACTATATGCTACCAGAGTTTAGTTATCCCAAATATCAACTTTTGTATCTTCTTGTTGTTGTTGTTATGTGCCGTCGAGTCAGACCCAACTCATAGCAACCCCTCCTTGGGTTTCCAAGGCAGTATCACTACGGAAGTAGATTGCCCAACCTTACTTCCGAGTAGTGGCTGGATCTTATGGCCTTTTATTTCATGCACACATTCCACCCAGTGAACTGCAGTAGCAGGCATGTCAACACTCGTTAGGACACTGCTCTTGCCTCTTCTTACTAAATTCAGAGACCTGGCTCACAACATGTAGAAGGCAACCATTATGCTACATAGCCCACACCAGATCATCTAATAAACCAAAGTGCAGAGTAGAAGAAAGACAGCTTAGTGGTGGGGGGAGGGACGTCCTGGCAAGGGGGTGTTGTCACACTGATAACAAAAACTGTAATTTCTGTGGCCTCTTCTATTTCATATATCCATCAGAATTTTATGGTTTGTGGTTTCAGACGTCTCAAATGCAAAGAAAGCCTAGAGGTTAAATCAAGCTCAGGTGCTTTGCATTAGACAAGCTTTACAACTAAGTTGTCTGTAATTCTAGAGAGTGGAACATCACAGAGGTCTAATTTCTTCTAGAAATTAAATCCTAGGATTTCTAGAATGAAAAACTGGATCTTCATTGTGGTGCCTGCACAAAGCTGTTACTTCCTGCATTAAGGAAGGATTCTTCTGAGAATGCTATTATGGTTTCTGAATGGTTATCCATGTACAGATATGTGTAAACAAAATCTTACACACATATGCATATAACACTCCCTCCTCTCCAATTGGCTGAACCCTGAGCTTCTCCTTACAAAGAGAAATTAAGAAAAAGACCTGGAACAGGCTCCAGTCCAGTTCTCATATTTTTGATGATTATGTTTGAAAGTTGACACCTAACTTTTTTTCACTTAATCTTTCACCAAAAAAAAAAAAAAAGGGAAAATAGTGTGCATACCTCTTGAAAGTCCCCTTTCAAACCTCCCAACTTCTAGCTGCTATACTGACATTTATCATCTTCCTTGTACTTTATTTTATTTTTTTTTCCCCAATCTGTCAACAAGCCCTAAATTCAATGAATATTCTATGTGTGTTGATTAATGGAGGATTCTGGCTAGAGTCCATTAAAACAACTTGCACAATAGAATTATTTACTGCTTTGTATGTCAATTTATGTGTTGGGTGCAATTTTGTTTTTATCTAAAGGAGATGAAAATCTGCCAAGATAGCTTCTCTAATAGGTATACTTTATATTCCTGTGCCTTAGGGAAACAGAAAATGAAGTTAACCAGTACAAAGTTTAAGCATGAAATTCAAAGGAGCTCTTACTTTCAAATAACCAATCACTTTGCACATGTGATGACTTTTCTCAGAGATGTAGTCTTCTTCTAAATGTATATGTTCAGCCATACTTTCTTTCCTGAGCTCCAGAGGTAATATCTAGGAAGGTAAATCTATAATCAAGTAGTCTCTCTAAAGGTAAAACTAAGATAGGTCTTCTCAGATCCTCTAGCAAAGCCCTTTACCTCAGAGTGTCATGGAAGTCTATTATCTTCTATTCTGTCAAAGAAAGTTGGGGACATTTTAGAGAATGTAGATGTCTTTTTAAGCAACAATGCCACATTAAATAGGTACTTGTGCACACCATGAGAGAAGTCATGTGAGATAGAAGAGTGGAGTGGAAATTGGAAGGAACTGTGCTAGTGTCTTGGTTTTGAACAATTTGGGAAAATTCACTTCTCTTCCTGGGTCTCAGTTTTTCCATGTGTTCTTTAAAGTGTCTCCATGTCATGACAGTCCATGACTTCAGTAGTTCTGGGTAAATGGTGTGCATGGCTGTGGTCATGATGCTACTAACTAGGCAAGAACATATAACATCCACAAGTAGCAGCTGAGTTATGGCTTCTTTGGTTTGAGAGCTCTGGTGGGTTTGGAGACATCAGTTTCACACCTTGAGACAATCCTCTGCTGCAAAGGCCAGTGATACTGATACACAAAATATTGTCCTATCACTCCGTACCATGACATTTTACACAAATGTGAAATTACAAAACAGCCTCTATCTGGTGGAATGCAGTTTACGGGCCAAGACTGTAAAATGTTCGAGCTAGAAAGAATTGTAGAAACTGTAGCCCAGTGCCTTCTTTCTAGAGTTGGGAAAACTAAGACTCAGAAAGAACCAAGGCTTCCTCAAAGCATCACTACACGACAAGGCTGAATTCTCCCTAGCCTTCATTTAGAGGACTTTTCACCACTCTAAGCTATTTCTACAAAATATATTTCAAGTTAAATCCTGTCATTACACAACACAGTCTTATTTCCAATTGAGAGAGAGTTAAAAGAATTGCCTAAAGGAGCCTGTCATCTTTTATGGAGTAAAGAACTTGCTCAAAGGTGCTAGCTAAAGGTCAGGAAGAAAATCTCTTGTCTCAAAAAGAACGCTAAACCAAAAACAAAAACAATCTCACTGCCATCAAGTTGATTTTGACTCATAGTGACCACTCCTTGGGTTTCTGAGGCAGTATCACTACAGAAGTAGATTTCCCAACCTTCCTTCTGAGGAGTGGCTGGTGGGTATGAACCACCAGCCTCCTGGTTAGCAGTCAAATGTCTTAAACACTAAGCCACCAGAGCTCCCCAGTCCATGTACTGTTAACAACTTTATATTTTTAATGTTATCTAACTCTCACAGTAGCTTTATTATTATTATTATTTTATCTGCTTTGGTAGAAACAGCTGTAGCTAACAATAAATAAGGGAGAGAAAAAAAAAAAAAAAAAACATGACCAGAGTTAATCAGATCACCAAGTTATGGACCCTTAGTAGAATGAAAGAAAAAGGGGAAGGAGAAATATCAAGATTACTGAACATAGACAAAACCAGAGAAGCAAATCTTTAACACAGAGGATCTGTTAGAATCTTCTATGATTGTCTTCACAGATTGCGATTTCTTCTTTCACCTGATTCTAGGTCTCCAGAGATTTATGTGTTCTGCCTCAGGGTCCCATATGTGTTTTGAAGTATAAATTCCTACTTAAACTTGAATCCATGAGAGAAACCACCATTCAGATAGCTTCAACCAGCCTTTCAGTTCTTTTTTCTTCAGACTAATAAGCATTTTTCTCACAGAAAAGTTGTTAGATTCCGTCAAGTCAGTTTTGACTCATAGTCAGCAACCCTATGTAAAACAGAATGAAACACTACCCAGTCCTGCACCATCCTCACAATCATTGTGGTTATAGGTAGAAAAAGGGATTACTAAGGGATTAGAAGGAGCTCTGGTAGTGTAGTACATAAGGCACTTGACTGCTAACCAGAAGGCTGGTGGTTCAAACCCACCAGCCACTTCTCGGAAGCAAGGTTGGGCAATCTACTTCCATAGTGATACTGTCTTGGAAACCTAAGGAGGGGTCTCTATGAGTCACGTCTGACTCCACGGCACATAACAACAACGACAAGGGATTAGAGGAAAAAGATTGTTTGTAAAAAACCAAAAAAACAAACCTACTGCCATGAAGTCGATTCTGTCTCATAGTGACCTTATTGTTGTTGTTGTTATGTGCCGTCGAGTCGGCCCCGACTCATAGTGACCCCTCCTTGGGTTTCCGAGGCAGTGACCTTATAGGACAGAGTAAAAGTGCCCCAAGATTTCCAAGCCTGTAAATCATTACAGAAACAAACTGCCACATCTGTCTCCAGCAAAGCAGCTGGTGGCTCTGAACTGATCTTTCAGTTAGCAGCCTTTAACCACTGTGCCACCAGGGCTTCTTGAATTTATGATAGTCTGATATTTTTAGAAACCTAGGCCAGATGATTTGGAATGTCTTTTACCAACAAGTTTCTAGCCATTTATATTACAGAGGTACAAACTGAGAATTTGAGTTTTCATAGATCACAATTCTTCCTTTAGTTATGTTAATTACATGTTCTGCTCACTGACTCAGACTCAGAATTCAATCCAAACACAGATGTTAGCAGAGTCGAAGGCCTAAGGAACTGCTACCTTTAACTTCCATAGCAGCCCAAAGGAAGCTTTGCCTTCTCCAGTAAAAGAAAGAAAGAAAGAAAAAACAAGATATTGAAGGGGTGAGGCGTATACACAAGGAACTACTCATATAAGTGGTGAAGGAACCAATCATAAAAAATAAATATGGTTTTATATGAAAAGGGAGCTCCAACCTGAAATGTAGGGAAAACTTCTTTTCAATAACAAGCTGTGTAAGCCAAAAAATTATTTCTGTCAGAAGGACTCCTCTCCACTGAAGTCACTTTTAGCTGAACTAGAAAACATGTTGGCCAGTCACCAGTCTGGGTTAATTTTCTCATTCCATGCAATCTTCTTTTTCAGGGAGAAGCCATGCATCCTTCATTTTGAATGGGAAAAGATAGCCTTTCCTTGACTGCCCACTTTTCTTCCATCCTGACCTTCACAGATTCTCTGCTGAGACACTAAACTACCTGGCAAAACAACTGAATCAGGACACCTAGCTCCCAAGCACAAGAAATGGCAGCTTCCATTATTACCTTCTTCAGCTGCATCTCCTTTCCACTCCTTTCAAATCTTAAACCCCACCACAGAATTAAAAACATAGCTTGAGGCACCAAACTGAGATTTATGAGGAAGCGTAGACATTAACTTTTGCTCTTATGCAGGGCGTGTGCTGGTAAGTATGGTGAGCAAACAGAGGGAGGCCATGCTCCAGAGGAGAGCAGGCAGCAAGGGGGAGTGAGCAGTCCAGAACGACACAATATATTTTCTTAATGTCTCCTTTTCCCCTACTTCATAGCCTGTATTGTTGAAAGGCGGGCCTTCTGGGCCCATGAAATGCTAAACCCTTGCTTATTTAATCTGGACAAAAGGGGGATGGAGTTGGCACCCTGCAGGGTATTCAATGCTCCTTTGCTCATTGAATGACCTCAGAGGAAATATTTTCCATGACAAGAACCCAAAAGACTCTGGCATGGAGTCAGACAATAAGATTTGCAGAATGTGTTTACATTCTCTCTATGTCCCCAGGCTGTTCCAAACCCATTGGCAGGTGCTGCCTTTATCTGCTCTCTTTGCTCACCTGGCTCCCTCCCAAAAGTTTCCTAGGCCTTGGGCTCAGGGACATTAACCATTTACTGGAATGGGTGACCAAGAAATACCATGAGTTGTATTGAGTGAGGAGGGTAAGTGCTAAAGTAAAACAACTCAGAATGTCCATAGAGAGAGAATTCAGGGACAGTGTGGGTGCCATATAGAAACCTTGAGTGAGAGTTAGGTGGCCAGAGTGTAAAGTCTGGATTGGCCTCTAATTTGGTGGTTAACTTCACTTCTCTGAACTCCAGGGGCCCATCTGTAAAACAAGGTAGTTGAAAAGTATCATCTCTAAGGTACTTTCTGCTCTGATAAAATAAGACCTGTGTTAAAAGACCAGGATATAATTCCTATTGTACTGTTTACATGAAAAGCCAATGGTTAATCAAATGAATATGAGAAATTTTTGGAAGACCAGTGGAATTGGATCTTTCTTCTCCTATAAAGAGAATAAATTATCTTAAACTCATAGAGACCTCTCCCTGGATTTCCAGGGTGGTATCTCTATGGAAGTAGATTGCCCAATCTTCCTACCAAGGTGTGGGTGGTGGGTTTGAACCTCCACCAGCCTTCTGTTTAGCAGTCAAAAGCCTTAGGCACTACACCATCAGAGCTCTTAACAGAATAAAAGACCTAGGGTTAAACCAAAGGCAGAAATCAGAAAGTGAAGGTAATAATTGCAAAAAAGCTTATAAAGAAAAGTTAGGGTATCTCTTAGGCTGAAAATCCTTAAAGTAGAGGTTTATATGCTTGGGAAGCTTTAGATGTTGTTCTGCCAGACGTGCTCATGTTCAATGCTGAGGGCCGGAAATACCAAGTATCCAACCTAAGATTTCATGACTAAGAATGTGTGTGTGTGTGTGTGTGTGTAGCAAATACTTAAGCCAGGGTAAAAACAAGGACACTTATAGGGGCAGACACATAATAACCACTTAATAAATCCTTGTTGGGAGCTCTGGCACTTGACTGCTAACCAGAAGGCTGGCGGTACAAACCCACCAGCCACTCCTCGGAAGGAAGGTTGGGCTATCTACTTCTGTAGTGATACTGCCTTGGAAAACCAAGGAAGGCTCACTATGAGTCAGATCTGACTCAACGACACATAAAAACAACAACAAATCCTTGTTTAATAAATGGATGAATGAAGATATGAACGAATGCACCAACTGAGTTAACATGTCTATGAATTCAAATGTCATGTTATTCCATTCTTAGGAAGTTAATGTTATGGTACAATGCATGCTAGACTGGCAGTCAATAAAAGTTGGAATTAATCCCAGCACTGATAATAACTTTATGTTGGCTCTGAGCTGGGCATGACATCTCTGGACTTCTGCAATTCACTTTATAAAATAGGAAAGACATTGGATTAGATATTCTTTAGAGGACACTCCCAACTATACACATATCTAAAAATTTTGACCTATCAGAACTAGGGATTTATGGCCTATGGGTTTCACTTAAAAAACATACAGAATTGTCTTATTTTCCAGAACTACTGGGGATAGATTATTTGGATGAAAATCATTCTACCATTTACATACTTATTTTCATAAACTTCCTATAATAAAAATAATTATTTTATGGCTTACTAAAAAAGTATCATAAATCCTAGATTTTAAGAACTGTAAAGGATTCATTACTAATCATTTATGTCCTAGGTACCCGACCCCTTATTTTCACTAAAATATAGAGTGAAATGTAGAAGGTTACAACAACAACAACAACCATTGCCATGGAGTCGGATCCAACTCATAGCGACCCCTCCTTGGGTTTCCCAGGCAGTATCACTATGGAAGTAGATTATTACAGAGCACAAGTAATACCCAAATTCCCTGATAATACTTTCCTTATACTCCCATATCTCTTTTTATAAAAGTGAATTTTTATATATGAAGAGCAAGATTTTTTGCCTAATCTCTATAGGATTCTTGACTGTTAGGTTGATTAGTTTTTATGTCAGCTGTCTCTTCACTTACCATCAGGCTATCATTTCTTATTACTATCAATATGCCTGATTCCAAAAGCTCTTTCAATTTGTTTTACTTAAAGTACTATTGACCAGGAAACCAGAAATTAATTACTGTTGGAGTCATGGACTAATAATTAAACAAAAATCTCTTATAGGAAAAGCTTTGATTTATCAGATGCCACTTATATAGTTAGCTAATTCAAAGAAGTTGGTGGTTAAATAACTCCTGTAAAAAGGAGAAGAAATTATATATTTCTCTTAGTCATTGGGTTTCTAAATTTTCATACTATAGTTCAGAAGATACATTTGGAACTCCTTACCGGTTGGAATGGGAGCTCTGGTAGCATAGTGGCTAAGACACTTGCCTGCTAACCAGATGGCTGGTGGTTCAAATCCACCAGCCACTCCTTGGAAGGAAGGTTGGGCAATCCTACTTCCGTAGTGATACTGCCTCGGAAACCCAAGGAGGGGTCGCTATGAGTCGGGTTTGACTCGACGGCACATAACAACAACAACAACAACAACCGGTTGGAATGAAAAAAAAAATGTGATCCCATGGTTGAAAATCATAACTTTCTTTCCACTTGTCATCCTTAGAGTCGATCTCGTAGAGACCATCCTTGCTATATTCTGTGAAGGAGCCTAATATTGTGATCTGTCCTTCAAACTTTTTAAGGTAATTCCTACAATATTTAAGGAATTATACAAGAGTGGCATAGCATAAGCAAATCCCTGTGAACATTCTTCCACAAAGTATAAATAAATTTTTCTGGATAAAATTGCAATGAGAGTTAAGAGAAGTAAAGAATCATTCGATAGAAGGTTTACTTCATTCAATACACATTTACTGAATGTGTAAATGTGCACTAAGTACTATGTGAGATGCTAAGGATACGTAACAAGTCTTCAAGAAACACAGAAGTCTAATGACTTCATAAAGGAGATGGCCTTTTAGTTGAGGTTTGAGAGACATGAGGGCTTTGATAGGTGACAACACTCTTGAGATACCAAGTCAGGTGAGTGGCAGAGAAAATTTAGTGCAAGTGCCATGATTTGTATTCTTATGATGAGCTTATTTATTTACAACTGTGCTACATATGAGTAGCCAGGGTGAAGAGCAACAGGCCAGGAAAAGGCTATAGAACTTGGTGGGGGGCTAGGAGTTGTTGGTGCTTGAGCTGGACAATGAATGGTCTGGAGTAGCCTAGTCCTAACAGGGAAGCTAATGAGTCACTGGAGAATTAGTGAGGAGAAGTTTTGATTAACGGAATAAATTTATATCTGATAGACACACTCAAAACTATAGAAAAAAGATACATTATGTATGTGGGCCTGAGTGGGGTCACACTGACTAAGCCAAATTCCTTTATAATCCCAAGGCCATGAACAGGCTAAATCTTGGCCATATGTGAGCAACGTCTTGGGTGGCATTGAAAGATTTAGAGGAAAACAAAAAAGCAAAAGTCAAAGGATGGACATTAGCAGTGGTGATAGCAGGAGAATTGAAGAAAAGAAGAAACATTAAATGAAATATAACTTTAATCTTTAGATTCAAATCATGATTCCCAATGACTTAATTGAATGAGCAGGTTTCCTAATCTTATTGTGCCTTAATTATCTTTTCTGTAAAATGAGAATAGTGATACTTTACTCAAAAACTACTATAAGGATTAAATAAAATGAAAAATAAAGAGGCTCTAAGAGTCCCTCCTATATAGTAGGCAATCAACATTGACTAGTTGGATAGTGCTCTACAACATACAAAACACTTTCTTGTCCCTTATTCTGTAGGTCCTCATGAAATGGCTGTTACCTGAAGATCAAAAAGTGATGTGACATACCCAAAGATGCAGAGCTAGTGAAAGCCAAGCTTTACTCCCAGATATTTCTGATCTAATGGTAGGACGTTGGCCCAGGTGTTCCAATTCAGAGTCCTGAGCTCTATTTGGAAGGTATAAATAATGGGGCAACTTGAAAGTTTGAGACAAAGATGACATTTTCTGGTGTTACTGGAAGAGGATGCCTGATCTTAGCAGATTTTAAAACACAAGTCTGAAGCAGGAATATGTCTTGGGTGACAGAAAAGAAAGACCATATGCAGGGATCCAGAGCTTTTCTGGTCCAACACCAGTCCTTCCTTCCTCAAATAACAAAGTAAGCTGGCAATAGGAAAAGGTGAAATGCCAGGAAGGACAATATTAAGCCTGCTTTCTTTTCAATTCATTAGCTTGATGCTAAACCTCTGAATGGGAAGCATATGAAAGGTCTGAAAAAAATATACACTAGAATATTAGCTCTGTTGCCAAAAAAAAAAAAAAAAATGGGATTTTTACTTTCTATAATGGTTATGTATTATTTTAAGTAATATGTATTATTACTTTAAGTAATAATACATAACCATTATAGAAAGTAAAAAGAAAGTTTAATGAAGTAAGGGAGAGGCCAGCCAGGAAGCTGGAGACGGCAGGAGACCAGAACAGGTAGGGAGGAGGCCAAGAAGTGAGTGGAGTGATTTGGAAGAGGTAAGAGAGACGAACTTGTCTGTCAGTTTGTCATTCTGCGGTGGCTTGCATGTTGTTGTGAAACTGGAGGCTATGCCACTGGTGTTTCGAGTACCATGGTGGACAGGTTTCAGTGGAGTTCCAGACTAAGACAGACTCAAAAGAAGGAAGAGGCCATCCATTTCTCAAAGAATTGGTCAGTGAAAACCTTATGAATAGCAGTGACACACTATCTGAAATGTAATTGGAAAACTTTATGAATAACCCTGAAACATTGTCTGATACACTGCCGGAAGGACCCCCTCAGGTCAAAAAGCACTCAAAATGCGACGAGGAAAGAACTGCCTTCTAAGAGTAGAGCAGTCCTTCATGATGTGGATTGAGTAGAGCTATCAGGATCTCTATTTGGTGATGTGGCACAACTCAACATGAGAAGAAACAGCTGTAAACATCCATTAATAATCAGAACATGGAACGTACAAAGTATGAATCTAGAAAAATTGGAACTTGTCAAAAATGAAATGGAATGCATAAAGATTGATATGCTAGGCATTAGTGAGCTGAAATGTACTGGTTTTGGCCATTTTGAATCAACAACCATATGATCTACTATGCCAGGAATGACAAATTGAAGAGGAATGGTGTGGCATTCATCATCACAAAGGATGTTTCAAGATCTATTCTGAAATAAAATGCTGTCAGTGATAAGATAATATCCATAAACCTACAAGAAAGGCCAGTTAATACTCAAAACCCCAAACTCACTGCTGTTGAGTAAGTTCCGATTTTTAGCAACCCCTCCTTGGGTTTCCAAGGAGTTATCTCTATGGAAGTAGATTGCTCAGTCTTCCTTTTGAGGAGTGGGTGGTAGATTTGAACTGGCAGCCTTCTGGTTAGCAGTCAAATGCCTACTCCACCAGAGCTCCTATTATTCAAATTTTTGCACCAACCACCAAAGCCAAAGATGAGGAAATTGAAGATTTTAACCAATTTCTGCAGCCTGAAATTAACCAAACATGCAATCAAGATGTGCTAATTAACACTCGTGATTGGAATGCAAAAGTGGGAAACAAAGAAGAATCACTGGTAGTTGGAAAATTTGGCCTTGGTGATAGAAATAATGCTGGAGATTGCATGACAGAATTTTGCAGGACTAATGGCTTATTCTTTGCAAATACTTTTTTTGAACAACACAATCAGCAGGTATACATGTGGACTTCTCCAAATGGAGTACACAGGAATTAGATTGACTACATCTGTGGCAAGAGGTGATGGAGAAGCTCAATATCTTCAGCCAAAACAAGGGCAGAAGCTGATTGTGGGACGGACCATCAACTGCTCATATGCAAGTTCAAGTTGAAGTTGAAGACAATTAAAGCAAGTCCACAAAAGACAAAATATGACCTTGATTATATCCCTCCTGAATTTAGAGACCATCTAAAGAATAGATTTGATGCAATGAACACCAAAGACCAAAAACAAGAAGACTTGTAGGATGACTTCAAAAACATCATCCATGAGGAAAGCAAAGGGTCCTTAAAAAGACAGGAAAGGAAGGAAAGACCAAAATGGATGTCAGAAGAGACTGAAATTTGCCCTTGATTGAGTAGCTAAAGCAAATGGAAGAAATGACAAGATGAAGGAGCTAAGCAGAAGAGTTCAAAGAGGAGCTCGAGAAGATAAAGTCAATTATTATAATGAAATGTGCAAAGAGCTAGAGTTAGAAACCCAAAAAGGAAGAACATGCTCCATGTTTCTCAAGCTGAAAGAACTGATGAAAAAAATTAAGCCTGGAGTTGCAATATTGAAAGATTCTGTGGGCAAAATATTGAGTGATGCAGGAAACATCAAAAGAAGATGGAAGGACTACACAGAGTCACTGTATCAAAAAGAATGGGTTGATGTTCTTCTATTTCAGGAGGTGGCATATGAACAAGAACCAATTGTATTGAAGGAAGAAGTCAAAGCTGTGCTGAAGGAATTGGCAAAAAACAAGTCTATAGGAATTGACAGAATACCCGCTGAGATGTTTCAACAAACAGATGCCTAGCTGGAGGCACTCACTCAGCTATGATAAGAGATATGGAAGACAGCTACCTGACCAACTGACTGAAAAAGATCCATATTTGTACCCATTCCAAAGAAAGGTGATCCCACAGAATCGGGAAATTATCGAACAATATCATTAATATCACACAAAATAAAATATTACTGAAGATAATTCAAAAGTCGTTGCAGCAATATATTGACTGAGAACTTACAGAAATGCAAGCTGGATTTGGAAGAGGATGTAGAAGGAGGGATATCATTGCTGACGTCAGATGGATCTTGACTGAACGCAAAGAACACCAAAAAGATGTTTACTTGTGTTTTATTGACTATGCAAAATCATTTGATTGTTGAGACAAATTATTGAGAACATTGAGAAGAATGGGAATTCCAAACCACTTAATTGTACACATGAGGAACCTGTACAAAGACCACGAGGCTGTCATTTGAACAGAACAAGGGGACACTGTGTGGTTTAAAATCAGGAAGAGAGTGTGTCATGGTTGTATCCTTTCACCAAACTTATTCAATCTGTATGCTGAGCAAATAATCCAAGAAGATGGACTGTATGAAGAAGAGTATGGCATCAGGATTGGAGGAAGACTAATTAATAAGCTGTGATACACTGATGACACAACTTTGCTTGATGAAAGTGAGAATGACTTGAAGCACTTACTGATGAAGATTGAAGACTACAGTCTGCAGTATGGATTATACCTCAATATAAAGAAAACAAAAATCCTCACAACTGGAAAGGATCAAATCTAGAGATCCTGGATAGAGTGGGATGGAAAACATAGAACAAAATCCAAAAATTCAATAATGGCTAGAATTTCTGGTCAGAAGAAAGCTGGTGAGACCCCCAATACTATGGCCCTGGAATACATTCTGTGCCTGGAATTAAACATACCCCCAGGGGCTGGCTCTCAGCTCAATAGTTAATTAGATGTACACTCAGACCACTTAACCCAGGATGATGCACCCACATACACTATGGTAATACATCCCTTAGACCAATAGACCACAGGACACCAGAGGACCAACATTCAAATTGAGGAAATGCAGGACAAACAGGAGTGCATAAATATGAGGGGCACAGGGGGAGAGTTACAGGGTAGGGAGGGGAGGAAACTGGGTTAGGGTTGGACATGGTAAATGGGGAATGAAA
>NW_006921619.1:14459404-14459808 GCF_000298275.1 Orycteropus afer afer | reverse complement strand
CAGTGACCACAACCCTGCCCCTTGTCAGATCCACTATACACCTGGGAATTCTGCTCATTCACATAAAGTTATAGGACCATTGTCTGCCAATCCTACACATGCTCTTGGAAACACTCCCTACTTCACAAACATACCCAATTGTTCAGCCTGTCCACCCATCTATCCACCCATACACCCATGGCTGCCTTCACTGACAACGCAGCACTCCATGTGCAAAAGGGCTCAGACCTGTTGTCTGCACCTCCCACGTACCTCTCCATGTCCCTCTCATCCCCAGTGCTGCCATATTAGTCACTCACATTTGGTACATTGCCCTTCTCTTCACCCAAATCAACACTTATCTCTATCTATCTAACAGCGTTCCCTCCCCTCCTCTCCCACCCCTGGTAACCAACAAAGAAAAT
>NW_006921619.1:14456760-14457891 GCF_000298275.1 Orycteropus afer afer | reverse complement strand
TAAATATACATTAAAAAAAAAACACACAAAAACTCACTACCATCGAGTCTATTAGACTCATAGCGGACCCTCCGTGGGTTTCTGATGTGGTATCTCTACAGAAGTAGATTGCCTAATCTTCCTTTTGAGGAGTGGCTGGTAGTTTTGAACCACCAGCCTCCTGGTTAGCAGTCAAATGCCTTATGCATTACACCACCAGTTACTATGCTACGATCTGTGTATTCAGTTTTCCTAGTTCTTGCTGTTGTAAATTCTCTGTTTTACGAATGAGGAAATTGAGGTCCGAAGTGTTCAAGTAGTAAGTTGTGGAGCTGGCATTAGAATTTTGGTCTCTCTGGTTCCATAGTCCTCAATTCCATGGTACTCTATGATTGCACAGGAAAGGAAGAAAAGAAGCACTTACACTCTTTGAGCATTTGTACTACAGTTGAACATATGTAAAGACAGTCATTTTATACCTCTCATTTTTATTTGCAATCTCTCTTCCCCTGCACTAACGTACTCTCTGTCTTTCTCCGCTTTGGACCATCTTGCTGGTCCTTCCTAAATCACAGTTCTGATCCAACCAAGTTCCAGCACAGAAACCTAACAAACATTCCAGTTGTCTATCAAATTCAGAAACACTTCCTCAATTTGACATTCAAGGCCTTTTGTTTTGTTTTGCTTTGATTGTGATTTGTGTGAAAGTTTACAGAATTGGCTTTTCCACTCAGCAATCCATACACATTGTTTTGTTACATTTACTGCAATCTCCACGCTATAATGGCATTCTTCTCACTTTCTCCCTACATCCACCTCTTCCCTTCATTCTTCCTTCCCATATCCTCCCACCTTCTTAGCTCTATCCCTGGGAAAATGCTGTCCTCTTAATTTCATATGCTTGATTGTTGTAATGAGTGCATGCCCTTCTGATATTATTGTTCATCTTATAGGTCTGTGTATGGTTTGGCTGACAGTTGAGTCATGGGGGTTAAGTTCAGTTCCTCACTTGAAGGGTGCCTAAGGCCCATAATCTCAGGAGTTTCTCCAGTCTTCATCATACCGTGTGGTGGTTATGTTTGTGTGTCATCTTGTCTAGGCCTGGTTGAGTAGCTGGGCAGTTGGTGGTAGTTAATCCCCATGATGAGACTG
>NW_006921619.1:14452807-14456110 GCF_000298275.1 Orycteropus afer afer | reverse complement strand
TTTGAACGCCAGCCTTCTGGTTAGCAGTCAAGTGCCTTAGGCACTATGCTACCAGAGCTCCCCAGAGTGGCACTAGGTAACCAAAACAGACCAATAAGCGTGGTCTTTTTTTGTGATTTTGAGTTTTGTTCCACATTTTCCCCACTCTACCCGGGACCTCTTATTGTGATTTCTTTCAGAGCAGTCAGCAGTGGTAGTCAGGCACTTCTATTTCTTCTGATCTCATGGTCATAGAGGCTGGAATTTAGATGCTCCATTAGTCCATTGGACTAATCATTCAAGAAGTTTTACAGTATGGTTCTAGCACGCATTTCCATGATTCAAACCCCCAAGTCCTCAATTCTTGATAATTTCTGCAATGTTTTTCTGCATTAGTCTTATCCCTTCACTACTGTATTATTTTTTGTTTTGAAAACTTTGTAGATATTTTTTTTTTTTTTTTTTGCTAAAGAAATGGATTGAGTATTTTAAAATTTTTCTTAGGTATAATGGATTTTGAACAATAAAGACCAAAAGAGCACTAGTGGTGTAGTACCTAAGGCATTTGACTGCTAATTAGAAGTTTGCTGGGTCAAACTCGCCAGACACACCATGAAAGGAAGATTAGACAATCTACTTCCATAAGTATTTTCTGCCTCAGAAACCCAGTGCGCCTCGCTTTGAGTCAGAATTGACTCGATCACAATGAGTTTATTTTTTTGGTAAAAATCGATGTCTTTGAATTAGGATGTTGGTGAAGAAGACTGAATATACCATGAACTGCCAGAAGAACAAACAAAGTTATCTTGGAATAAGTACAGCCAGAAAGCTCCTTGAAAATGAAGATGGTGAGACTTCATCGCATGTACTTCATACATGTTATTAGGAGAGAACAGTCCCTGGACAAAGACATCAGGGCTGATAAACTAATGGGTCGAAGAGAAAGAGAAAAATTCTCAACCCGAAGGATTGACACAGTGGCTGCTACAGTGAGTTTATACATGGCAACAATTGCGAGGATGGCATAGGACCAGGCAGTTTTTCATTCTATTGCACATAGGGTACGTATGAGTCAGAACTGACTTGATGGCACCCAATAATAACAATAACATGATGGATTTTGATAAATATTATGTGGGACACAAATGTCTCAATTGACTCTGGTGATAGGACAGGTGAATGAGGCATGGAAAAAATTATTGTATCTTAACAATTTTATTTTTATTGAGTGAAATTTTTGAAAACATAGGGTAACACATAAAGCATTATTTCACTGTATAGAACCCCAGAGAGACAAAAGTTTTATACAATCACTCCTCCAGGAAGCACTACCTCATACAATAACCTCTCAACACAGCAATATGTCACTGACAAACATCCTTCTGTTTTACCCAGTTCTGCAAGTATGTACCCTGATGCCAACATTTACTATGCATTGAGGGGGAAAAAAAAAAAAAGCTTCCCAAGAAACCCCAAAGGTGAAAAATGTAAGTGGTTACAAAAAAGAGATATCACCCGATGAACTGTGAGCTTATGTTTAAGAACAGGCTCCATATCTAAATCATGCCCATTGCCCCCACAATATTCAACTTAGATGGTCCAAACAGTTTTGAAATGAGTAGATTGGTGTTATTTATTATGAAAAATATAAACCAATGTATCCACCCGTAGATTAATGTTTGTTATTACTGATAATGCAGTATTGTGTATGTAAAGTGCTTATTTTTGTTGTCTGTACCTCTTGTGCAGCACACTGTGTCTTCTTTTGCTTTGATATTATTGTGTTGGTCACTCACTTTTGGTATATTGCCTTTCCCTTCACCAAAATCAATACTTGTTATGCTACCTATCTAGCATAGGTAGACAGGTTGAATGATCAGGTATGTCTATGCAAAAGGAATATACCCATGACCATATGTAAATATGGCAAACTATATACCTACATACTTATTTGTATGTGTTATAAGAAAATGCATATATATAATAGAGTTAACTTGGGCAATCCTACTTCCATAGTGATACTGCCTCGGAAACCCAAGGAGGGGTCGCTATGAGTCGGGGCCGACTCGACGGCACATAACAACAACAACAACAACAATAGAGTTAACATGGCAAAGTTATGATAACTTCTTAGCCACAGCTAACCAACCTGAGGGAGTGAGTTGTGGGGCCCATCGGCTCAGGACCATGGTCACGGGGGACATCAAGCTCAATTAGCATAACATACTGCACAAAAACAATTGTTCCACATCCTCCTTTGGTGAGTGGCAACTGGGGTCTTAAAAGTTTGCAAGTGGCTATCTAAGATGCAACAATTGATCTCTCCTTGTTGGAGCAAAGAAGGATGAATAAAACCAAAGACATGTGGAAAGAACTACTCCAAGGGACAAGTGGACTGTGCGAACCTCAGCTCACATGACCCTAAGACCAGAACTAGATGGTGCCTGGTTAACACTGTCAAACACTGGGAGAGGGATCAAAATAGAAGATCCTGGATAAAGTGGGAGAAAAATGTGTAATGAAATTCAAAATCATAGAAAAAGATCAGGCTTACTGGTCTGATAGAAACTGGTAAAACCCCTGAGAATATGGCCTTAGTCACCCTTCTGGCCTGAAATTGAACTTACTCCTTTGGCTTCCAGCCAAACAATAGACAGGCATATAAGGTGAACATTTACATTGAGAAGGTGAATGGTTTAGAAGAGTCAACCATAGGAGATCAGAAGGGCAGTATTTGCACAGGGCAATAGCTCAGAGGGCAAGAATGCATAGGAGAAAAGGACACAGGGGAAGGGTAACCACAGGGTAGAAGTGGGAAGAGAGCTGTTACATTGTGGGGATGTCATGAAACAAAATGGATAGGAACTTATGTACAGAAAATGAATTTTTTCTGTAAAGCTTTACCCAAATCAAATTAAAAATTACTAAATTAAAAAAATACAAATGAAAAAACTCAGTCCTCAGACCATATTGATGATGATGCTGTTTTTCGCTTTCATTTATCTGCATTTCTAAATTATACTATTTAAAATTGAGACATTAAGGTGTTTTCTGTTTGTTTAAGGGGCTTGGGAGAAATCCTTCATCATATTTGAGGTATACATAAAATGGGATGTTTAGAGAAATGCCTAGGATGGAATAGGCTGTACCTTTGTAATACATGTAGTCAATAGCCCTATATTATAAGCATTTTGCTGCAGAGGCTGGCATGCCAAATATATATTGGGACCTTTCTGTGACAAGAGGCTGCCAAGTATAAGGAGAAAGAAGCAGGCAAATTTGCAAAGCTACCAAGGAAAACGTACCACAATAAAAGAAATATAT
>NW_006921619.1:14441553-14452707 GCF_000298275.1 Orycteropus afer afer | reverse complement strand
ATTTGGCAAACTGCATTGGTCTCAAGTTTGTGTGAATTTTTGTGTTCCCTCTCAAAGGAAGTTACTTTTGAGCACCAGCAGCAATCAGGTTTCAACATGCCCAGAGTTGCTATGTTTAAAAAAAAAAAAAAAAATCTTGAGAGAAAAACATGTTTCTGAATCTCATCTTTTTCTGTTTCCTCTCAAGTTGATTGAGAGTGGGTGGTCTGCAATACATATATGGGCAATTAGACCAGATGCCACAGACTTCTGGCTCAACTCCCTGTGGCACTTTAGGCACTTTAGCTGGGCTTTCCCAGGAAGGAGTGGGCACAGAGGTGCCCTGACCTACAGACCAGGAACCCACATGTCTCTAACACTTCCCCTTGGACCATACCCTCAAGGCTGCAAACATTTTCCTTTCTCCACCTGGAACAGCTTTGAAAAGATTCAAGGGATTAAATGTGTAAAACTTGTTTATTTTTTCCTTTAATTTAATGAAAACATTTCCTAGGGGAGTTTATTAGTGGTATCTGATATAGTAAGTTATGAAGACAAAGAAAGAATGTTCACTTATAATTTCGATACACAGATATAATCCATAATAAACACTTTCCCTCTTGATCATGGTCGCTGTGAGGCACCCAAACTTTTCAGCAAGAAAAAGATGTTAAGTGATCTCCTCCCTCTCTACTCAAAGTGATTATATGTGACCTACCACAGGTGAAATTTAGGAGAGGAAAGGTTTCTTATGATGTACTTTAATGTTAAAAAAGAAATAATAGATTTCAGAGGATACAGACTTGGATTCAAATCTCAGCTCCTGCACTTACTACATAACCTTGGGGAAGTCACTTTAACAGTCAGAGATAGTTTCCTCATCTGTAAAATGGAGCTGTGGATACCTACTTAGCAAAACTATTACAGGATTGAATGTAGCCTGTCTGGTAGTTCTATTGCCTGTTTAAAGCCCTCCTTTAGCAGAATTCTAAAAAGTAAGTAAACAGAAAAGAAATTCTGTACTCCTGCTGGATTATTATACATAATTCAAATTATCAATCAGAAGTGAAGGTAGGGAGAGAAGGAAAATAGTGTGAAATCCAATGTGGTATGTGAAATATTATGTACAAAGTCAAGAAATTCCAGACATTTTCTGAAGTAGAACCGATTCGCCTTGATTCTACACTGTCTATTTGCTTTAGGGTAAGTAAGTTAAGGTTAACTTGGGGTCTTTGATTTATCATCATGTTGCAACATGCTAGATATTGCATATGTATGAGCTTGGTGTTTTATGATTTTGTTTTTACTGAAGATTTATCTCTATTACATTGTTGTTAATTGCCATTCAGTTGGCTCCAACTTATGGTGGCCTTATATGTAACAAAAGAAAATGTTGCCTAGTCCTGTGCTATTATATTACAGAGCTTTGCATTTCCACCCAATATAGATGGATACTGGTATTCTCTCTCCTTTTCCAATTATAATGTTCTGTTCCTCAGTGCCTCAGTGTGGCAGGTTTTATAACGATGAGTGAGAAAAATCAGAGCATGTTTCCAAGTTCGATCCACTCCCTTAGTAATCACTTGACTAACTGTCTGGTTGGGAGTCAAGCAAATAAGCAAAAGATTCTATCAGTGAACTATGGTTAAAAGCAAGATCCAAAGGCTTCATTTCAGTTACACCATCACTTAATAAAATTACTAAATATTAGTCCTCAAGAAAATGTGTTTCACTAAGAAAACAGGCTAGTGTTAAATTTGTTGAAAAATCAAACACTTAGAGTGATAGAACCATTTTATCATAGAATTACTAGCACAAAATGGCCTTAAGAAATAATACATCAAGAAATTTCTATGCTGACCCAAAGCATCTAAATCATATAAAACATAATTTATCTGATAACACAATCTCAGGATTTTAAAGAAGGTTAAAAATACTCTTGTTCAAACGTCTTCCCAGTCCCTCACATTCAAGTATTTGGAATCCCTTTGACATGCACCTATTGTATGGTGGTCAAGATGTCACTTAAATATCTGCCTTGTATGATAGATTTTTGCGTTGTTGGAGACTGTTAGAAAATTCTTTCATATTTCAATTTCCCTACAGTATATAGGACAAATTTACTTCCTCATCTGCATAACAATCCTTCAAATATTGGCAAACACATACAATGGCCCCCTCCCACCAAGATTATCCTCTTCTGAGTGTGTTCCAATTTACTAATGTCTTGGTTAAAGCATGTGGCCAAGAAAGAAAAACAAACATCAAGTGCTATTCAGTCACTGGAGAACACCATGAGTGCCCCCTCATTCCTTCCCCCTCTTTCCTTCTAGAGGCCCTACTCCTACTAATTTAGCCAATAGCATTAGCCTTGTAGGAGACTTATTATTGACTCACATAGTATTTACCATAAAATATAGTTTCTAAGTCTTTTTCACACATGGTCCTGTTGATCTACATTGTGAATAACTGGCTTTTTTTTAAATTAAATTTTGGGGGAAGTAAGCATGGAAAACAGAGCTCATAATTAAATTCCACCTTTGGCACCTGATCTTTCATCAAAAAGCTTTTGATCAGAAACTGTAAGGCAGAACAAACAAACCCTCCCATTGACTTATTTAGGCTAAATGCTCAAGGCAAAAAAAAAAAAAAAAGAAAGAAAGAAAGAAATTGTGTATGTTATATCCTAGTAAGACAGGCACTGAATTCCCAGCTCATCCTTAAGTGAATCTCTGTTTTAGAAACAGTTAATGAGTTAGGGGAAGTAGAGCCTGAGTTGAAGCTTAAGAAATATCGTATGTGTTAAAAAGAAAAAGACATCACTGACCAAGAAAATAAAATAAGTCACCTTTCCACAATACAGATAAACCAAAACCAAACACTGCCATGGAGTCAGATCAGACTCATAATGTCCCATCCTTGTATCACTACAGAAATAGATTGTCCAACCTTCCTTCCAAGGAGTGGCTGGTGGGTTTGAACTGCCAGCCTTCTGGTTAGCAGTCAAATACCTTAGGCACTACGCCACCAGAGTTTCTACAATACAAATAGGAGGTGGTATAACTCCAGTGTTTGACAAAATTAGTTCTATTTGCCTTGTAAGCATTACCCAAACAGCTGTAAGAGCCACAAAGACCAAGTCTGCATATCGTTTTCAATCAATGCTCCATCATTCCTAGACAGCAGTGCACAATCTTGGGAACTTCTGATCATTGAAATTAAATTTTGTGCATACATGCAATTCACAGAAGATATTTCAGGCACATCTGAAGCCTTTTTCTATCATATCCCCACATATCTCTACAGAGAGCAGAGAAAACATGACTCTCAGGATATCAAAACCATGCCTTCACAATAATGTAAGGGTCGAAGAGACCAAGGCCTTTTTTGCATTATGAATAGAGCCCAATAGGATTTATTTAGTGAGTATTGAACACTAAACAAAAATTAATTTCCATCTAAATTGACAGAAAGAATGCCTGAACTCTGTCCTAGCAAGAATATTATTCATTCAACATTTGTGTGCTAAGTGGAACTATGTTCTAAATAGTGCCTTAGGCAGTGCTCCTCCATGATGAACAAGGAGGGTCCTCTCAGTATTATGTTCACAGGATAACAAGAAAGGCATACATATTCTAAGAAAAATGGAAGAAATAAAAAAGAGAACACCAAGAGAGAAAGATTACACATCTGGTTTGAGGATCAGTGAGTCCTGACAGAGTGGCAATTTAATTGATATGTTGTTGTTGTTATGTGCTGTGGAGTTGGACCCGACTCATAGCAACCCCTCTTTGGGTTTCTGAGGCGGTATCACTACGGAAGTAGATTGCCCAACCTTCCCTCCGAGGAGTGGCTGGTGGGTTTGAACCTCCAGCATTCTGGTTAGCAGTCAAGTGCCTGAGACACTATGTTAAATAAGAAATGTGCATTCAAAGATGAGGAGAAAGGTTATAGGAAAGAGAGGGAAATCATATGAAGTTATGGATGTGGAAAATTGGTGGAGTTTTTCTCTCTCTCACTACAGCGGGGTGAATACTAAGTATTGTCCTTGAGCTTCAAGTCTAACTAGCTGCTATCTGGTCTAGAGAAAAGACTTCATGATGTTCTCCCACAAAGATTACAGCCTAAGAAATGCTGTAGGGCAGTTCTACTCTGTCACACAAGTTCGCAATGAGTTGGAATTGATTCCATGATACAAAACAACAACTTGGTCTAGAATGAGAGAGAAATTCTCTCTCCCTCTCTCTTTCTCTTTCTCTATTTCTATCTGGTGTGTGTGTGGTTATGAGTGGTGAGGAATTGAGGATAGCATGGAAAATGAGAGTGTACATATTCTGCATGGAAGTGCACAACTTATAAACAGCAAATTCTGGTAAGTGGTGACCTGGTAAAACAAGAAACAAAACTGCTATTTATTAATCAAATACTTTTCGGGTACCTTATTGTCCTTCGTTGTCCACACATCTTACAGCATTCTTATAATATAGGTATAATTTTCTCTATTTATGAGGAAACTTAAGCTTAGGCAATTCAAAGAGCCTACTCCAAAGTACTGAAGTATTACCTTTGTTCCATTTTATAATTTCCAAGGTCTATGTATTTCTCATTATGTTACACAACTCACTCATCATCTCTCTAAAATGGGGAGCATGAAGGTAGTAGAACATTTGTCTTTAAATTCCTCACATAAATCTCATAGGGTGCAGAATGTTTTGAGAATGATAATTTACAATTCCAGTTCAAGATGCCTATTCTCTTTATCCATGAAAGAAAGTGGGTCCCAATCACAAATTTTACTATCTTGATATTTTATATGGTAATATTATGCTATCAATCTACTTATCTAACTTAAAATTTGTTCTAAGAAGGATCTTGGTTTTAATTAATTTATTTTTTCCTCCTACATTATCCTATATGTAACTGCACAGGTAACAGGACATTGGAATACTTGACCCCAAATCTTCACTCACTTTTATCATTCTCTAGAAATCTAAACTTCCATCTCTGTGGAAATCACCAGTCAGTCCCCCATGAGCATAACCATCTGGCAGAAAGGTAAACTGATGTATAGCATTCACACATATTATATACCTAGACTTAGAAACAAGTTGTTCTTGAGTTGACTCCAACTCGTGGCAACTCCGTGTGTACCAGAGAAGAACTGTGCTTCATAGGGTTTTCAATAATATTTTAATAATATTTCTGATTTTCAGAAATATATTCCCAGGCCTTTTTTTCTGAGATACCTCTGTGTGGATTTGAACCTCTAACCTTTTGTTTTGCAACCAAATGTGTTAAGTGTTTGCACTACCCAAGGACTCCATTACGTATCCAGCTACTCATTCTCAGAACTTCATATAGTGTTCCCAGAAGAAATTGTAAAGCATTGTGCAGGAAATGTTGAATATTCCAATGTGGCTTAAACTAACTATACATGGAAGAAGAAGTCAACAAAAAGATTGGACAACTAGATGGATTCACAAATTAGAAGATATTGGAAATTAATCTAGGGAGTTTGTTGAGACATAATCCTGTAAAAAGTTGAGAGCTGAGGAAAGAGTTAAGAAAGGGAGAGGTACGTGCTTGACTATGGCTTTGATTTACGAAGATTCAATGGATATTGGAGAATATATAGTAAGGGAGATAGTTAGGAGCCTCTACAAGGAGAAATCATGAGGACTTGTGTGAAGGATTAAAGTGTGTTTCCCAAAAAAATGTATATTGAATTCCGAGACCCTATACTTGTGAATAGGAACTCTGGTAGTGTAGCGCCTAAGGCACTTGACTGCTAACCAGAAGGCTGGTGGTTCAAACCCACCAGCCACTCCTCGGAAGGAAGATGGGGCAATCTACTTCCATAGTGATACTGCCTCAGAAACCCAAGGAGAGGTCGCTATGAGTCAGATCTTACTCAATAGCACATAACAACAACAACAACATACTTGTGAATATGATGTTATTTGGAAATAAGGTCTTTGAAGATGCTATCAGTTAATAGGAAGCCATATTGGAGTAGGATAAGTCCTACTCCAAAATGACTTATGTCCTTATAAAAGAGGGGAAGATACCTAGAAACTGAAACAGAAGGAAGACAGCCATGTGACAATGGAGTTTTGCTGTAGATGCAAACCAACAAATGTCTGGGGCTATCAGAAGCTGAAAAAGACAAGGAAGTATCTTCCTCTAGAGTCTTTGGAAAAAACATGGCTCTACCAACACCCTAAATTTGAACAACTGACTTCCAAAACTATGAAAGAATAAATTTCTGTTCTTATAAGTACTTAGTTATGACAGCCTTAGGAATCTAATACAACCTGGATCAGGGGAGTGACAAAGAGAATAAAAAGCAGAAGGAAATAGGCTTCAGAGTCAAAGGTGTTGCTTGTTAGGTGCCATTGAATCAATTTTCAACTCATAGTGACTCCGTGTCATGGAGTAGAACAGCTCCACAGGGTTTTCTATGTGGTAATTTTTATGGAAGCAGATTGACAGCGCTTTCTCTCAAGGAGAAGCTGGGTGGGTTTAACTCCCAGTTTTTCAGTTAGCAGCTGAGCTCTTAACCATTGTACCACCAGGGCTCCTTGAGCAAAGATAATAGAATCTTAATGACAAGTTGGAAATTTCCTTGAAAACTTGTTTAGTGAAACCTTCTCCCAACTGTTCTATGGTCCCAAGATCCATCTGAGGGCATGAGAAGACAGTGGCTCCCTTAATCATGGTAGACTCTGCAGCTTCTGAAGGGAAGATTCACTTATTCCTGGGCTTGCTGTGTTTGAGGAGTCTATAGGTTAGCAAACTAGCCCATGATACCCTTTGGCTCTCTTTCCCAGCCACACATTTCCCCAAATTCCTTCTGCCAAACCCTCTCCAGGGGTGAAAGAGCTCTTTAATTATCCAAGCCCAGGATCAGGAGGACCTCTGGTTTAATTGCATGAGAAAGAACAAAGGAGTTAACCCCTTTCAGGCACATTGCCACCATGCAGTTTAGAGATTGTGAAGGTGCAAGTAGCAGGAGAGGGCCCCCTCCAAACAGATCAGGCCTCCAAGTCTTTTGAAATGGAAAGCCTAGCTCTGGACACTGCCAGAGAGCCCCTATATCACCTTATATATAACCTGGGGAACAACAAACCAGATATGGGTGGTACAAAATCGTTCCCCACAATCTGTCTTCAAGTCGCCAACTTTAAAGACAAGAAATTCCTATGAATGACATAAACCAATTAGAAATGGTCTAAACTGAGCTCATACTCTGAAACAGAGGCTGCAGTTTCCAGTTGGCAGAGTGATCGAAACAAGGACCAAAACAAGTAGACGTGGAACCTGGGATCCCTCAATCCTAACCATTTCCAGGATTAAATACTCCTTGCTACAGAGACTGCACTTTTTTGTCCCCTCATCCCCAAAGACATGTTTTCAAACCATCCTTCCAACCTTCCTTCTGTGATAGTCCTGCTGGGCTTTTCTATTCATTATCCCATAGCCAGTCATCAAGGGAAATGTGGGAAAGAACTGAGAATTGGGTAACTTGTCACTTTAATACTTTCCCTTATTTGTTTGTATAAATGTGTATATTTTATTCCATACAGAATTCATAAAGACCAACTAATTTTTTATTTTAGCTCCAAACTATTATAAGTTAGAAAGAGAATAAGAAGTCAGGATGACTATAGACATATTTTAGTTGAACACCTACCATATACAATTAACTTTACATTATGTCATATAATTTTTCCATCATTCTATAAGCTGCAAAATATTATTATTTTATAGATAAGGGATTGAGAGCGAGAGGAAAGGAAAGGAAGTCTTCCAAAGTCACCCAAAGAGCAAGTGACGGAGCCATATACCAGCTCCAAAGTATGGTACTGTTGCTAACCTAATATACTTGCTATATGAAACATAATGGGGGGAAAATAAAGATTACCAATAAGCAAAAAAATAAGGAAAATCACAGGTAATCCCACCACCCAGAGATAATCAATGCTAATATTCTGGTGTAAATCCCACAACTGCAGGAGTTTTAACTCCCTTTCTGAACAAAAACTGCAGAAAGCTTTGGACAAATTGTATTTCATTATACGGTTTAGAAAAGAACCATCAAAAAAAAAAAAAAAAAAGAACACAGGAGATATTTCACTTTTTTTTCTTTCATTCAGAATAGTTTTATTCACAAGTAACATATTCCATAAAATTTTCTTTAATTCTCTTTCCTCAAATACTTATTATTATTGTGCTTTGCATTCAAATTTACAAACAAATTTGATTCACATTTGATTTCACAGCCCTGATTAACATCCCCAGCCATAAAAATAGCTCCTCCCGCCCCTCCTATGACTACCCTCTCCCTGTGCCCTTCTTAACTATGCATTGCTATCTGTCTAGCTTTCCCTCTATGTGAATGTTGCCCCTCTGGTGCCTCATGGCTGATTGATCTAAGGGGTGCATCTCCCTAGAGTAGCTGAGTGCATCGCCCTTGGGTAGGTGTTCTGCATGTAAGTCTTTCTATTGTTGGTCTGAGACCCAATCTATGGAAGTGAGCCCATTTCAAGGCCTGAAGGATAAGCTGGGGCCATAATCTCAGGGGTTCCACCAGTCTATCAGACCAGTAAGTCTGGTCATTTTTGTGTTTTTTAATTTTGTCCACATTTTTAAAAAGTGAATTCAAGAAGAAGTCATTAAGTCCAACTCTGTGTTTGAATGCTGCTTGGTCTCTGGAGAATTAGAAGGAATCTGTGTTCTTTTAGGCTGTGCCCTCCAAGAGCTCACCGAAATGGTGGCCAAGGAGAAGAGGCACAGTCAGAGCTCAGGAAGTTCTCTGCAGTGGCAGCCAGAGAAGACCACTATAACCACCACAAACTTTCTGCGTGATCACAGCCAAAAAAACAATGCTTCAGCCTCAGTGTGTCCATCCCTCTATTGGTGTTTGTCATCCTCACTCTGCTTAATGATCAGAGTTGCTTTCAGGAGCTAATGAGATAAATATTTCTGAAAGCCCTTTGAAATACACAAAGCGCTACACATATGAAAGGGATAATTGTCAAAATCTCTGATAATTAAGGATTTGACTTCTGAGACAAAGATTTCCCAAAGTGCTGGAGAAGTCACAATACTAGTCTGTTACCATAAAGTAATGACCAAGTAATAATCAAAATGCAATAATAATAACAATGATATCACAGCCTTTCATGGATTTAAGGAGCTCTGGTGGTACAATGGTTAGAGCATTTGGTTGCTAACCAAAGATTAGCAGTTCAAACCCACCAGCTACTTTGTGTGAAAAAGATGAGGCAGTCTGTTTCCATAAAGATTTATAGCCTTGCAAAGCCTGTGGGACAGTTCTACACAATCTTAAAGGGTCACCATGGATCAGAATCAACTCGATGGCAATGGGTAATTTTCATGGATTTAGAACACAACTATCAATAATAACGATAATGATTTTTGTTGTTGTTGTTAAGTGCCATCAAGTCATGTCTGACTCATAACGACCCAATGCACAGCAGAATGAAACACTGCCCAATCCCATGCCAGCTCCATGATTCTTGCTATATTTGAGCCCATTGTCACAGCCACCATGTCAATTCATCTCATCGAAAGTCTTCTCCTCTTTCGTCGACCCTGCACTTTACCAAGCATGTCATCCTTCTCCAGGGAATGGTCCCCTCTGACAACATGACCAAAGAAGGTGAGACAAAGTCTGGCCATCCTCGCTTCCAAGGAGCATTTCGGGTGCACTTCCTCCAGGACACATCATTTAATTCTTTTAGAAGTCCATGGTACTTTCAGTATGCTTTGCCAGCACCACAACTCAAAAGAATTGACTCTTCTTTGGTCTTCTTTATTCATTTTCCAGCTTTCACATGCATAGGAGGCAACTGAAAATACCATGGCTTGTGTCAGGTGTACCTTAGTCCTCAAAGACACATCTTTGCTTCTCAGCACTTGAAAGAGGTCATTTGCAACTGACTTGTTTAGTGCTATAGGTCATTAAAAATATGAGAAAGAAAAAAAGACCAAAATGGATGTCAGAAGAGACTCTGAAACTTGCCCTTGAGCAAGGAGTAGCTAAAGCAAATGGAAGAAATGACAAGATAAAAGAGCTGAACAGAAGATTTCAAAGAGCAGCTTGAGCAGACTAAGTTAAATTACTATAATGAAATGTGCAAAGACCCGGAGTTAGAAAACCAAAAGGGAAGAACACGCTAGGCATTTCTCAAACTGAAAGGACTGAGGAAAAAATTTAAGCCTTGAGTTGCAACATTGAAAGATTCTATGGGCACAATATTGAATGATGCAGGAAGCATCAAAAGAAGATGGAAGGAATACACAGAGTCACTGTACCAAAAAGAACTGGTCAATCTTTATCCATTTCAGGAAGTGGCATATGTTCAAGAACCAGTGGCACTGAAGGAAGAAGTAGAAGCTGCACTGGAAGAACTGGCAAAGAACAAGACTCCAGGAATTGACAGAATACCCATTGAGATGTTTCAACAAACAGATGCCCCACTGGAGGCACTTATTCGGTTATGCCAAGAGATTTGGAAGACAGCTACCTGGCCAACTTACTGGAAGAGATCCATATTTGTACCTATCCCAAAGAAAGGTGATCCCACAGCATGTGTAAATTATCAAACAATATCATTAATATTTCACGCAAGTAAAATCTTACTGAAGATAATTCAAAAATGGTTGCAGCAGTATATTGACAGAGAACTTCCAGAGGTTCAAGCTGGATTCAGAAGAGGACATGGAATGAGGGATATCATTGTTGATGTCAGATGGATCTTGGCTCATAGCAAAGAATACCAGAAAGATGTTTACTTGTGTTTTATTGGCTATGCAAAAGCATTTGATTGTGTGGATCATAATAAATTGTGGATAACATTGAGAAGAATGGGAATTCCATACAATGAGGAAGCTATAGATAGACCAGGATGCTGTCATTCAAACAGAACAAGGGGACACTGCATGGTTTAAAATCAAGAAGGGAGTGTGTCAAGGTTGTATCCTTTCCCCACACTTATTCAACCTGTATGCTGAGCAAATAATCCAAGAAACTGGACTATATGAAGAGAAATGTGACATCAGGATTGGAGGAAGAATAATTAACAACATGCGATATGCTGACGACACAACTTTGCTTGCTGAAAGTGAGGATGACTTGAAGTACTTACT
>NW_006921619.1:14432823-14440533 GCF_000298275.1 Orycteropus afer afer | reverse complement strand
AAGTCTTTGACAACTTCAATCTTTTCTCCATTTATCATGGTGCTGCTTATAGGTCTAGTTGTGAGAATTTTTGTTTCATTTGATAATGATAGCTATTACTTATTATGGGCAGGTTCAGAAGAGCTTCTAGATTAAGACAAGAAGAAAGGCCTGATGATTTACTTCCAAAAACCATCCAGTGAAAACCTAAGAGATAATAACAGAATATTGTCTGAGAAGGTGTGGAAGATGATCCCCTTAGTTTGGGAGACAACACTAGTCTCACGCATTCCAGCAATCATAAGGATGGTGCAGGACTAGGCAGCTACTAACAACCATGAACTTATTAAAGAGCTATCATGTATCTTCAGAAGGAAGAAGATTCTGTGGAGGAAAAAACAAAATCCCTGAATGGATTCGAAGCTGAGAAGCTTGACCATGTTTGACTGTGTGTTGTTTTGATTTCTTTGATAATGTCTTTTGATTTCTTTGATAATAATAGCTACTACTTGTTCCTTGGATGCCATATTTTCAAACACTTTTTGCAAATGATTTACATAGCTTTGTCATTTAATCCTGAGAATGACCTTATGAGGATATAATCTTTTATTTCCATTTCACAGCTAAAGAAACTCCATTACAATTTACAAAGTGCATTTCCATATACATAAATCAAAACACTGTTGTGGAGTCGGATCTGACTCATAGCAACCCCTCCTTGGGTTTCTGAGATGGTATCACTATGGAAGTAGGTTGCCCAGCATTCCTTCTAGGAGTGCCTGGTGGGTTGAACTGCCAGCCTTCTGGTTAGCAGTCAAGTGCTTTAGACACTCTGCTGCCAGAGCTCCCATCCATATACATAGATCACCTTATTTGATTCTCATATCTCTACGGTTATTTTTATTTTGTTGGTTGGTACAGCTGTGACCCTGAAAGATAATTTGCATCAAGTCACACATTTTGTAGAAGCCAGATGTGGACGTAGAACAGTAGCCAGATGTAAAACTTGTTCTATCTAGCATTCTTCAAACTAAAATTCAACTGCCTTAGTATTCAGTCACACTATCTTATAAAACCTCCCCATCCAGTTAACCCCTCAAAATCAGGTCAGCACCTGTGCTACTGATTTTGAGAGGCAGCCTACCTAACTTAGTCTCGGCCTATGCAATTCCAAAGGAATTTTGGAGAAAAGATTGAAATTGTCAACGACTTCACAGTGCTTGGTTCTACAATCACCGCCAATGGAAGCAGCGGTCAGGACATCAGATGCCATCCCAAACTGATGTCATCCCAAACCCTCTCTATACTTATAACAACACACAGTCAAACATGGTCAAACTTCTCAGCTCTGAATCCATTCAGGGATTTTTTTTTTTTTTTTCCTCCACAGGATCTTCTTCCTTCTAAAGATACATGATAGCTCTTTAATGAGTTCATGGTCGTTAGTAGCTGCCTAGTCCTGCACCATCCTTCTGATTGCTGGAATGATTGAGACTAGTGTTGTCTCCCAAACTAAGGTGCTCATCTTCCACACCTTCTCAGACAATATTCTGTTATGATCCCTTGGGATTTCACTAGATGGTTTACAGAAGTAGATCACCAGGCTTTTCTTCTTGTCTTAATCTAGAAGCTCTTCTGAACCTGTCCATCATGGATGACATGTTGGTGTAATACTGGTGGCATAGTTTCTAGCATTGCAGCAACACACAAGCCACCACAGAATGACAAACTGACAAACAGTTGGTAGTGGGAGTAATAAAGTCCTAAAATATGCTTAAGGCAGTGGGAAGGAAAAGTGTTAGATTTAGAAATGTGGCAAAGTATGACTTGACAGTATTTGACAATCTGATTAGATTTGGAGGAAAAGAAGAGGAAGGAGTCAAAGATGACTGATTTTTTGAGCCTGGATAATTGGAAAGATAATGAGGCCAATTTCATAAATAAAGACCTAGAGAAGAGAAGCAGGTTTGTTGGGAAAGCAGTAGATAGGGGGAGATGATGTGTTGAGTGTGAGATGCCCATGGGGCATACAGGTGGAGACAGTCAAGGGGAAAGAATGCAGGTGCAGTGTGTTTTCTATCACTCAGCCTACAGATTTGCTAAAGGACCAATCATCTATTTTCTTGATAGGTTTTCAGTCTTTCAAAGTGCTCTGGTGGCATATTGTTGAAAGCATTTGGCTGCTAACTCAAAGGTGGACAGTTCAAACCCACCATCCTCTCCACAGGAGAAAGATTTATAACCTTGGAAATATTATGGGGCAGTTCTATTTTGTCTTCTAGGGTCACTGTGAGTCAGAATTGACTCTATGGCAATGAGTTTGTTTTTCAGTCTTTGAATTTATCCTGTAAGACCTCTTACGTTGGTGAGGAATACTTGATAAAAGTTTCCATAAATAGTTGGGTTTGGAGAAAAATGAAAAAGCTCTCAGAGACACAGGCTCCCAAACACCTCTTAACAAGTTGGAATCTTTTGCAAAACCATCTTAAGCTGCTTATTTTACAAATGAGCTCTGGTAGCGTAGTGCCTAAGGCATTTGACTGCTAACCACAAGATTGGCAGTTCAAATTCACCAGCCACTCCTTGGAAGGAAGATTGGGTAATCTACTTCCTTGATGATACTGCCTCAGAAACCCAAGGAGGGGTCACTATGGGTCGGATTCAAATCGACAGCAGTGAGTTTGGTTTGGCTTGTGTATTAAGCAGGCAAATCAGTGGCTGAACTATAGATGCAGTAAAAGCTGAGTAATTCATTTCTTCCTTGCAGCAAGCTGTCCTTGTAAAGATTAATTTGTTCCTTCATGATACTGAAGGTTATTTAGGGTTTTTGAAACTGCAGATTGGTTTACAATGTTTCCTTCTGCCCAAGGATTGACAAGAAGCCCTGACCTAGTTGAAAAAAAGGGTTCTTGGTGGCACAGTTGTTAAGAGCTTGGCTACTAACTAAAAAGTTGGTGCTTTGAATCCACCAGTTGTTAAGCAGGAGAAAGATATGGCAGTCTACTTCTGTAAATATTTCAGCTTTGGAAACCCTATGGGGCAGATCTACCATGTCATAGAGGGTCATTATGAGTCAGAACTGATTGGAGGGCAACAGGTTTGGTTTGAGTTTTTTGGATCTCATTGAGATGGAGAGGAGAAAGGCAGCAGCAGATATTGGAGGGAAGAGTCAAGAACTGTCTGGAGGAAAGAAGAAATGAAATACAAATCACTCAAAGACTTTTACAAAGCTGATTCTGTGTTCCTTTACCAGGAATTTGTGATCATAGGATTGAATGGGTTTGCCCCATTTGAAAAATAAACAAACCACTCCAAATGTATATAGTGAATTGCATTTAACTTTTTTTAGTATTTTTTGTTTGCTATACTTTTCAGTCTTTTCCTCCTGCAATATACATAAATCTTTGAAATTTTAATCTTGCTTCCCATCACAATCTCACTATAGTTTCTAGTAATGAGTAAATAGATTATATAGATATTGTTCTCTCAATTTATCACAAATAGAAGCATCTGCTTCTTACATAGAGTATGTTATTTAAAAAGAAGTGAAGCAACTTTATTATTTGTCTAAATCTAAACATTCTGAAAACTGTTTTTAGTATTTACTTGAACTGTGGAAATGGATTTCATATTACTTGGTTCCACAATGAACAACAATGGAAATAGTAGCCAAGAATTCAGACAATGTATTTCACTTGGCAAATCTGCTACAAAAGACCCCTTTAAAGTACTGAAAAGCAAAGATGTCTCTTTGAAGACTAAGGTGCGCCTAACCCAACCCATGTGTTCTGGTTACCTAGTGCCACTCTGACAGGAATATACCACAAATGGGATGGCCTTAACAAACAGGAGTTTATTCTTACAATTTGGAGGCTATAAATCCACGTTCAAAGTGCCAGGCTCTAGGGGCTGGGTGAAAGCTCTTTGACCTTGGGCTTCAGCTCTGCTCTTGCTCCTGGCCCACTAAATCTAGAGGCACCTCTTCACTCAGGCAGCTACTGGCAGCTGAGGCTAACAAGCCCAAGGTCAACAAATAAAATGGCACAGTCCTGATGTTACCAAACCACACAGCAGGCCATTAATTCAAGTCCATTGAAAGTCTCAAGGTTGGCCGAACATGGCAGACTGCTGAACAACAATATGGCTACTTGCAGGGTTCAAGCATCCCATAAGCTAGAGACCATTCCCAAAACTGTTTCTTATATACAGGAAGCAGACCACATACCCAAAGCTGCTCACAATAGATTCCACCAAGGAGTTGATTACCAGTCTCATCATGCGGAATACTACATCCATCCAGCTGCCCAACCACTCAACCAGGCCTAGCAAAGTTGACACACAAACTTAACTACCACACCATGGTATTTTCAATAATTTCATATGCATGTGAAAGCTGGACAATGAATAAGGAAGGCCAAAGAAGAGTTGATGTTTTTGAGTTGAAGTGTTGGCGAAGAATATTGAAGGCACCATGGACTGCCAGAAGAACAAACAAATCTCTCCTGGATGAAGTGCAGCCAGAATGCTCCTTGGAAGCAAGACTTGCCAGACATCATCTCACCTATTTTAATTATGTTGTCAGAAGAGACCATTCCTTGGAGGATATCTTGCTTGTTAAAGTGGAGGGTCAATGAAAAAGTTGAAGGCCCTCAATGAGATGGATTGACACAGTGGCTGCAATGATGGGCTCAGGTATAGCAAGAATTGTGAGGTTGGCACAGGAGCAGGCAGTGTTTCATTCTGTTGTTTCATCACTGAGAACTTAGTTAATAAACGTACATTCTTCTGTTAATGTTTTCCTATGCTCTCACCAAAAATATTTCTTTATTTAAAAATCATATTTTATATTTGGGGAAAATATGCAAAGATAAGCACATTTGAGTTTTGTTTTGAGAGTTGACTCTTCATTGAAAATGTTGATTTTTAAGTAGTCTTTGCAAATCCCCATTGATTCTTCTGGGCAACATTACCTCAGCATCCTCTACTAATATTACATATTTTACAAACAGATATCATGATTCCCATAGTACTTAGGACTGTAAAGTAACACTGCAATCAATACATTGACATTGAGTTGACTCTGACTTTCTTAGTTTTCTTGTGCTGCTATAACAGAAATGTCACAAGTGGATGCTTTTAATCAACATAAATTTATTCTCTCACATTGAAGACTCTAGAAGTCTGAATTCAGGGTGCTAGCTCTAGGGGAAGGTTTTTTCTCTCCGTTGGCTCACAGTTTAGCAAGAAGGTCCTTGTCTCCTTTCAGCATCTGTGGGCATGGCATCCCTTAAAGATCTTCATGTGTCTTGGTATCAGTTTTTTCTGGGTCTATGGGGTTCCCAGCACAAGTACTCTAGGTTCAAAGGATTCCCTCTACTCCCAGATCTTCTTTCTTGGTGGTAAGATCCCTCTTCCCTCTTTCTCTGCTGCTTGATCTGTATCTTTATATCTCAAAAGAGATTGACTCCTCAAGACACAATGTAATCCTAAAGATTGGATCTCATCTCATTAACATCATATAGGTGAGGATAAATACATCAGATCACAAAATGGAGACAACTACATAGTACTGAAAATCATAGCCTAGCCAACTTGACATATATTTTGGAGGGACACATTTCAATCCATAACAACCACCTATAGGATAAAGTAAAATTGTTCCATAGGTTCCGAAGGATGTGATCTTTAAGGAAGTAGACTGTCACATCTTTCTCCTATGGAATGGCTGGTGGGTTCAAGCCAAAAACCTTTCAGTTAGCAGCTGAGTGGTTAATCACTGTGGACCAGAGATCCTTCAAGCAACATGAGTATCTCTGAAGGAACTCTGGTGGTGCTGTCATTAAGCATTCAGTTGCTAACTAAAAGATCAGTGTTTTGAACTAACCAGTTGCTCCATAGGATAAAGATGTGTAGTTTGTTTCCATAAAGATTTATAGCTTTGGAAACCATATGGGAACAGTTCTACTTTGTCCTATACATCACTATGAGGCAGAATCGACTTGAGGGCAATGGGTTATTATTGTTGTTGTTAGGTGCCCTCAAGTCACCTTCAATTTATAGCAACACTATATACAATGGAATGAAACTCTGCTTGGTCCTGTGCCACCCTCACAATCCTTGCTATACCTGAGCCCATTGCCACAGTTACTGTGTCAATTCATCTCCTTGAGGGCCTTCCCCTTTTTCATGGACCCTCCACTTTACCAAGCATGACATCCTTCTCCAGGGAATGGTCCCTTCTGACAACATGACCAAAGTAGGTGACACGAAGTCTGGCCATTCTCACTTCCAAGAAGCATTCCAGCCGTACTTCTTCCAGGACAGAATTGTTCTTATTTTGGCAGTCTATAGTACTTTCAGTATTCTTTGTCCATTCCACAACTCAAGAGCATCAACTCTTCTTTGGTCTTCCTTATTCTTTCTCCAGCTTTCACAGGCCTATGAAGCTATTCAAAATACCATGGCTTGGGTTAGGCACACCTTAATCTTCAAAGAGACATTTTTGCTCTTCATCACTTTAAATAGGTCTTTTGCAGACTTCAACTTTGCCCAACGCAATATGTTGTCTGGTTTCTTGACTGCTGCTCCGATTGGTGTTGATTGTGAAACCAAATAATATGACACCTCTGACAACTTCAAACTTCTCTCCATTTATCGTGATGCTGCTTATTGGTCCAGTTGTGAGGATTTTAGTTTTCTTTATGTTGAAGTGTAATCCACACTGCAGACTGTAATCTTTAATCTTCATCAGTAAGTGCTTCAAGTCATCTTCACTTTCAACAAGCAAGGTTGTATCATCTGCATATCATAGGTTGTTAAGGAGTCTTCCTCTAATCCTCATACCATGTTCTTCTTCATATAGTCCAGCTTCTCAGATTATTTGCTCAACATACAAATTGAATAAGTATGGTGAAAGGATGCAACCCTGATACACATGCTTCTTTATTTTAACCCATGGAGTATCCCCTCATTCTGTTCAAGTGACAGCATCCTGGTCTATGTATAGGTTCCTCAAGAGCACAATTAAATGTTCTGGAATTCTCATTCTTCCCAATGTTATCCAAAATTTATTATGATCCACACAGTCAAAGGTTTTTGTATAGTCAATGAAACACAAGAAAACATCTTTCTGGTATTCTTCGCTTTCACCTAAGATTCATCAGACATCAGCAATGATATCACTAGTTCCATGTCCTCTTCTAAATCCAGCTTGCATTTCTGGAAGTTTCCTATCAATATACTGCTGTAACCATTTTTGAATTACCTTCAGCAAAATTTTACTTGTGTATCATATTAATGACACTGTTTGATAATGTACACACTCTGAGAAGCTGTGGAAGATGGCGTCCTACTAACAGACCACACACTAGGGCCCTGTATTAACAGGGATTTTGAGAAACTAGGTAAAGCAGATTCAAATAATGATAATGCAGTTATGAGAAACCCACCAGCCTCCTCAGAAGCAAGATCAGGCAATCTACTTCCATGGTGATATCATCTTGGAAACCCAAGGAGGGGTCACTATGAGTAAGATCTGACTCGACGGCAGTGAGTTTGGTTTGCTTTTTGGAATGAGAAGATAAAGTATTAGAGCCAGTGAAGGCAGTGAAAGGAAGTAAGTTAAGCAACTGGGAAAATATTAAAAAAAAAAAAAAAAAAAATCTGAAACAAGTAAAAGAAAAAAAGCTGAAAGCTAGGACCTGGGAGGGGAACAATGAGAATAATAGTAAA
>NW_006921619.1:14430019-14431628 GCF_000298275.1 Orycteropus afer afer | reverse complement strand
CACTACGGAAGTAGATTGCCCCATCTTCCTTCCGAGGAGTGGCTGGTGGGTTTGAACCGCCAGCCTTCTGGTTAGCAGTCAAGTGCCTTAGCCGCTACGCTAGCAGAGCTCCCATTTCCAAGACATTTTGAAGTTGTTGTCTTTATTTATTTATGTACTGATTTGTTTTATACTGGTTTTATGTTTCACTTTCATTTCCAGATATAGTGAAACATAAAACCAGTATAAAACAAATCAGTACATAAATAAATAAAGACAACAACTTCAAAATGTCTTGGAAAAAAACAGACAACTTTAAAAAAACAGGACAAGATAGTAGAAACAAATGTCAAAGCTAAGGAATTAAGAAGTCTCCCTAAGAAGAACTAGCAATAGACCTATCTGATAAGAAATGCTCAAGGAAACCATAAACAAAAGCAACAAAAAGACAAGACAGTACCTGGAAGAATTCAGGAAAATCATTAAGAATAAAATAACAAAATAAACACACAACTAGAAATCATACAAAAACAGCAATTAGAAATCCAGAAGATGAACACTAAAATTACAGAGGTAGATAACACATTGGAAGGACAAAAGAGTAGACTAGGACTGGCTGAAGAATATATTTCCCAGCTAAAAGACACATCTCTTGATGCCAGCCTGTATGAGGAAATATCAGAACAAAGATTTAAGAGAAAAGAAGAAAACTTAAGAGTTATATGAGATGACATTAAAAGAAAAAACATATGCCTGATTGGAATCCCAGACCAAGAGGCCACACACTCACACAAACGCAAACACAAAAAATACTGAGAAAATTGTTGAAGACTTGCTAACATAAAACTTCCCCATATCATGAAGGAAGAAAAGATATGCATCCTAGAAGCTCATTGAACCCCATATAGGATTGATCCCAAGAGAAAGTCACCAAGACATATCATAATCAAACTTTCCAAAAACAAAGACAAAGAAAAAATCTTGAGGGCAGCTCAAAAATAAAAGAAATGTTACCGACAAGAGACAACCAATAAGACTAAGCTGTGATTTCTCACAGAAGCCATACAGGCAAGAAGGCAATGGGATGGTATATACAAAGCCTTGAAGAAAATGAATTACCAAGCAAAAATTATATATCCAGCCAAAGTGTCCCTCAAACATGAGGGTGAAATCAAGGCATGCCCAGACAAACAAAAATTAAAGAATTTGTGAAAACCAGAACAAGCCTACAAAAAAATGTTAAAAGGAGTCCTTCCAATAGAAAACCCACAGAGAACAACAAATTAAAATCAAAACACTTGACACCACCACCCAGAAACCAAACCAGAAAAGATTCTCGAAATAAGATCACACACACACACACACACAAAAGTACATAGAGAAATAAAAGAATCAATCTGCAAATGACACAAGTAACAAAGCAAATAGAGGAAATAAAAGTTTTCATTACAAAACTTCCAAATGGAGAGGAAGACAGGACAATATCTTTATAGAAGAGACTGTTGTTTGTTCCAAACTTAGGGAGATAAAAATTTACTCCAGGATAACCACAAAGAAAATTGTCTCCTGGGAATCACTTCTTATGCCATCCTCTTTCTCTTGCACAGGTGCTCCAGTGAGTGAGCAGATT
>NW_006921619.1:14428624-14429288 GCF_000298275.1 Orycteropus afer afer | reverse complement strand
CACTACATGATGTTACAAGGGTCAACTGACCAAGAGGACACTACCATAATAAATATCAATGAACCCAATGAAAGAGCTCCAAAATATATAAAGCAAATATTAATTCAAAGGAAAAATAGACAAATTCTACAATAGTAGTAGGAAACTTAACACACCACTTTCAAGGAAGGACAGAACAACTAGAAAAAAAACTCAGCAAATATACACAAGAACACACCAACACAACCAACCAACTTGAACTCATAGACATATACAGAGCACTCCACCCAACAAAAGCACATCCACTTTCTTCTCCAGTGCACATGGATCATTCTACAGAATAGACTGTTAGGCCACAAAACAAGCCTCAATACATTTAAAAACATTGAAATACTACAAAGTATCTTCTCAGACACAGTGATATAACATTAGAAACCAATAATGGGAAAAGCAAAGAAAAAAATTAAAATGTCAAAACTGAATAACACACTACTCAAAAACTACTAGGTAACAGAAGAAATAAAGTGTGAAATAATAATAATAATAATAAATCCTAGAAACAAAGGAGAATGAAAATACAACTTAACAAACCTTTTGTGACACAGTGAAAGCAATACTCAGAGGTCAATTTATAAATAACAATTTATAAATTAATAAATAATAAAATAATAAAAAATAATGACAG
>NW_006921619.1:14426675-14428413 GCF_000298275.1 Orycteropus afer afer | reverse complement strand
AAAAAAAAAAAAAATGAAGCAGAAAACAAACAAATTAAAAAGAGAGAGAGAAAAAAAAAATCAACAAGAAGCTGGTTCTTTGAAAAGATGAACAAAACTGAAAAACCACTGGCAAATTTAACCAAGGGAAAGAAAGAGAAGATACAAATAACATGAATAATAAATGAGAAGGGTGACATCCCAACTAGACCTACTGAAATAAAACAGATAATAGCAGAATATTATGAAGAACTGCATTCCAACAGATTTGAGAACCTAGAAAAGATGGAGAGATTTCTAGAAACACAAGACCTACCTAAATTAACCCAGTCTGAGATAGAATACTTGAACAGACCCATAACAAATAAGAAATTGAGTAGGTCATGAAAAAACACTCCCCATAAAAAAAAAAAAAAACGGTTTTGGCTCAGATGGCTTCACTGGATAATTCTGTCAAATGTTCAGGGAAAGCTGACACCAATACTACTCAAACTATTCAAGAACATAGAAAATGATGGAATACTCTCAAATTCATTCTATGAAGCAAGCATAACACTGATACCAAAACAGGTAAAGACACTACTAGAAAGGAAAACCACAGACCAACATCCCTCATGAGTATAGACTCAAAAATCTTCAACAAAATCCCAAACAACAGAATCCAACACCATATAAAAAAAAATAAAATAAAATAATAAAAAGATACCATGACCACATGAGATTCATACCAGGTATGCAAGGATGGTTCAACATCAGAAAAACAATCAATGTAATCCATCATATAAATAAAACCAAAGGAAAGAAGGAATGTTTATATCAACTGATGAAGAAATGTGATTTGCTAAAATCAACACCCATTCCTGTTAAAAAGTCTCAGCAAAATAGGAATAGAAAGAAAAATCCTCAACATAATAAAGGGCATATAAACGAAAACAACAGCCAATATTATTTGTCAATGGAGAAACACTCAAAGTGTTCCCCTTGCAAACAGGAACCAGACAAGGATGCCCTCTATTAGCACTTCTATTTTATATTATATTTGAAGTCCTTGCCAAGGCAATATGGCAAGAAAAAGAAATAAAAAGAATTGAAATTGGCAAAGAAGAAATAAAGATATTTTTATTCACAGATAACATGACCCTATGTATAAAAAACCCAAGAGACTCAGCCAAAAAATTACTGGAACTAATAGAAAGGTCCAATAATGTGGCAGGATACAAGATCAGCATACAAAAATCAGTTGAATTCCTCTACATCAACAAAGAGACCTCTGAAAAAGAAATAAGAAAAACAATACCTTTTACAATAACTACCAAAAAGACAAAATACTAAGAATAAATCTTACCAGGGACACAAAAGACCTATACAAAGAAAACTACAAGAAACTACAAGAATTCTACATAAATGGAAGAATATCCCATGTTCATGTATAGGAAGACTGAATATTGAAAATTGTCAATACTACCCAAAGCAAGCTATCCGTTCAATGCAATTCCAATCCAGATTCCAACAACTTTCTTTAAGGACATGGAAAAACCCTGGTGGCGCAGTACCTAAGGCATTTGACTGCTAACTAAAGGTTGGCAATTCAAGCCCACCAGCCACTGTGCGGAAGGAAGACTGGGCAATCTACTTCAGCAAAGATTTACTGCATTGAAAACTCAAAAGGGGTCACCTATGGGTCAGAATTGACTCTCTGGCAGTGAGTTTGATTTTTTTAACTTCATATAGAAAGGAAGAGAAGACTGGATAAGCAAAG
>NW_006921619.1:14424193-14425730 GCF_000298275.1 Orycteropus afer afer | reverse complement strand
AGAGAGACATAATCAAAACAAAAATGATATATCATCTTACCCCAGCTTGCTGTCGGTAGGTGCCGTTGAGTCCTCTCTGACTCTTAGCAACCTGATGTACAGCAGAATGAAACACTGCTGGGTCCCATGCCAGCACCATGATCCTTACTATACCTGAGTCCATGGTCACAGCCACTGTCTCAACCAATCTTGTTGACAGTTTTCCCCTTTTTTGCTGACCCTCTACTTTATCAAACATGATATCCTTCTCCAGGGAATGGGCCCTTCTGACAACATGACCAAAGTAAGTGAGATGAAGTCTGGCCAGTCTCCCTTCCAAGGAGCATTCTGGCTGCACTTCTTCCAGGACAGATTTGTTACTTCTTTTAACAGTCCATGGTACTTTCAGCATTCTTAGCCAACACCACAACCCAAAAGCATCAACTCTTCTTTAGTCTACCTTATTCATTGTCCAGCTCTCACATGCATATGAGGGGATTGAAAATGCCATGGCTTGTGTCAGGTGCACCTTAGTCTTCAAGGAGATATCTTTGCTCTTCGGCACTTGAAATGGGTCTTTTTGTAGCAGATTTGTCCAGTGCAATACGTCATCTGATGTCTTGACTGCTGCTTCCATGGGTGTTGCTTGTAGAATCAAGTAATGTGAAGTCTTTGACAACTTTAATCTTTTCACCATTATTGTGATGTTGCTTATTGATCCAGTTTTGAGGATTTTTGTTTTCTTTATATTGAAGTGTAATCCATGCTGCAGATTGTGGTCTTCAATCTTTATCACCAAGTGCTTCAAGTCATCCTCACTTTCAGCAAGCAAAGTTGTGTCATTAGCATATTGCAGGTTGTTAATTAGTCTTCCTCCAATCCTAATGTAAAGTTCTTCTTCACACAGTCCAGTTTTCTGGATTACAGATTGAACAAGTATGGTGAAAAGATACAACCCTGACACACGGCCTTCCTGATTTTATACCGTTCAGTGTCCCCTTGTTCTGTTCAAACGACAGCCTCTTGGTCTATGTACAGGTTCCTCATGAGTAGAGTTAAATGTTCTGGAATTCCCATTCTTCTCAATGTTTTCTATAATTTCTTATGTTCCACACAATTGAATGTTTTTGCATAGTCAATAAAACATAAATAAACATTGAGTCAGGTCTGACTTGATGGCCCATAACAACAATAACAAACGTATTTCTGGTATTCTTTGCTTTCAGCCAAGATCCATCTGATATCATCAATGATTTCCCTTGTTCCACATCCTCTTCTGAATCCAGCTTGCATTTATGGAAGTTCTCTGTCAATATACTGCTGTAACTCTTTTCAAATTATCTCCAATATATTACTTGTGTGCAATATTAATGATATTGTTTGATAATTTCCACATTCTGTGGGATCCCTTTTCTTTGAAATAGGTACAAATATGGATCTCTTCCAATCAGTTAGCCAGGTAGCTGTCTTCCAAATTTCTTGGCATAGCCAAGTGAGTGCCTCTAGCATGGCATCCATTTGTGGAAACATCTCAATGGGTATTCCATCAGTTCCTGGA
>NW_006921619.1:14404695-14423578 GCF_000298275.1 Orycteropus afer afer | reverse complement strand
TATCTTTTTAATGACTTTGCTTTCTTCATGGATGATGTTCTTGATGTCATCCCACAATTCATCTGGTTTTCAGTCATTGGTGTTCAATGCATCAAATCTATTCTTTAGATGGTCTCTAAATTCAGGAGGAGTATATTCAAGGTTATATTTTGGCTCTCATGGATAGACTTGTTTTAATTGTCTTCAACTTGAACTTGCATATGAGTAGTTGATGGTCTTTTCCACAATCAACACCTGCTTTTCTCTGGCTTAAGATATTGAGCTTCTCTATTGTCTTTTGCTGCAGATGTAGTCAGTCTGATTCCTGTGTACTCTCTCTGGTGATGTCCATGTGTATAACTGCCATTTGTGTTGTTGTAAAAAGGTACTTGCAATGAATAAGTTTTTGGTCTAGCAAAATTCTATCAGACAATCTCCAGCATCATTTCTATCACAAAGGCCATATTTTTCAACTACCAGTGATTTCTTCTTTGTTTCCAACTTTTGCATTCCAATCACCAGAGATAATTAACACATCTTGATTGGATGTTTGATTGTTTTCAGACTGCAGAAGTTGGTAAAAATCCTCAATATCCTCATCTTTGGCTTTTGCGGTTGGAGTATCAATATGAATAATAGTAATATTAACTGGTCTTCCTCACAGGTGTATGGATATTATCCTATCACTGACAGTATTGTACTTCAATATAGATCTTGAAACATTCTTTGTGATAATGAATGCCACGTGATTTCTCTTCATTTTTTTCATTCCTGGCATAGTAGATCATATGGTTGTGTGATTCAAAATGGCCAAAACCAGCCCCTTTCAGCTCATTAATGCCTACCACATCAATCTTTATGCATTCCATTTCATTTTTGACAAGTTCCAATTTTCCTAGATTCATACTTCCTTCATAGATTCCATGCACTGATTATTAATGGATGTTTGCAGCTGTTTCTTCTCATATTGAGTAGTGCCACATCAGCAAATGGAGGTCCCAAAAGCTCTACTCTATCTACATAATTAGGGTCAGCTCTACTCTGAGGAGGCAGCTCTTTCTCAGTTGTATTTTGAGTGCCTTCCACCTTGAGGGGCTCATCTCCCCGCACTGTATCAGACAATGTTTCAGGGCTATTCATAAAGCTTTCCAGTAATATATCAGATAGTGTTTTACTGCTATTCATAAGGCTTTCACTGACCAATACTTTGAGAAATGGATGGCCCTTTCCTTTTTCTGTGTCTGTCTTAGTCTGGACGCTCCACTGAAACCTGTCCACCATGGGCAATCCTGTTGGCATTTGAAACACTGGTGGCATAGCCCCCAGACTCACAGCAACACACAAGCCACCACAGAACAACAAACTGATAGATGAGTTTGTCTCCTTTAGCTGTTCCAAACTGCTCTGCTCACTTCCTGAATTCCCCTGTACCTGTTCTGCTTCCTGGATAGCCTCTCCCCTTACCTGTTCCAGCTGTCCACCAGTGCCTGCTTCTTGCCTGGCCTCTCCCTTACATGTTTTGGCTGTCCACTCATTCCCTCTTCTTGCCTGGCCTCTCCCCTTACCTGTTCCTCTCACTCCAGCAACAATAGCAAAGTTCAACAAGACAGAAAATAACAAATGCTGGTGAGGGTGCAGAGAGATTAGAACTGTCCTACACTGCTCGTGGGACTGTAAAATGGTACAGCCAGTGTGGGAAATGGCATGGCATTTTCTCAAGAAACAAAAAAATTGATAATAGAAATACCATTTGATCCAGCAATTACATTACTAGGAATATATCCTAAAGAGGTGAGAGCCAGGACACAAATAGACATATGCACTCCCATGTTTATTGAAGCACAATTCACTACAGCAAAGAGATGGAAACAACTTTAATGCCCATCAACAGGTGAATGGAAAACCAAACTACAGTACATTCACACAAAGGAATACCGTGTAATGTTAAAGAACAATGAAGAAAACACAAATCATCTCACAATGTGGATGAATTTGGAGGACATTATGCTGAGTGAAATAAGTCAATCACAGAAGGAAAAATACTGTATGAGTCAATTATTGTAAAAAGTCAAGGAAAGCTTCACCCAGTGAATGAAATTCATTTTGTTGGTTATTGGAGACAGGAGGGCAAGGGAAGGAAAATTTTGAACTAGTTGGGGGTCACATGTAGATTTGGGTGAGGTGAGGGGCTATATGGAAAGAGTCTGTGACCAGCACTGTGACAATGGGGAAAGGGAAGACACAGAAATGTGCACAAAAGCTATAGGCAACAGATGCAAATAGTATTACATGCGTAATACTGCATTACTAGTAGTACCAAACACTAGGCCATGGGTAAATGCATAGACAGGTGAGAAGATCAGGTGGGGGCAGGCAGACAGGAGTATACCCAAGACCAAGGATAGATTTGGCTAAAGATATTCTTACAGATGTACTTGTGCGACAAAATTATCCACATACATGACAGAAGTAACAGAGGACAAGATTAGAGTAGCTTCTCAGAGACAACCAAACACCTTGAGGGAGAGAATCACCAGGCCTGCAGGCTTAGGACCATAGTCTCAGGGAACATCATGCTCAATTGGCACAATATAGTACATAAAATCTTGTTCTACACCCTACATTGGTTGAGCAGCAACTGTGGTCTTAAAAGCGTTTGAGCGGCTATCTAACAACATGCAACATTTGGTCTCCTCTTTCCTGAAGCAAAGAAGAATGAAGAAAATCCAAGTCATTTGGAAACAATTAGTCCAAAGATATGATAGACCACCAGGACCTCAGCCTTCACAACCCTGAGACCAGAAGAACTAAATGGTGCCTGGCTACCAATGCCAACCCCTTGAAAAGGGATCAAAATAGAGATCTTGGATAGAGTGTGTGTGTGTGTGGGGGGGGGGAATGTGGAACAAAATTCAAAAAACACAAAAATGACCAGAGTTACTGGTCAGACAGAGACTGGTAGAATCCCCAAAACTACAGCCCCAGGTTAGCCTTCAGACCTGTAAATTGACTCACTTGCATGGATTGGCTCTCACCCCAACAGTAGAAAGACCTACAGCAGAACACCTACACCAGGGAGATGTACCCACCTGTCCTAAGGAGACGCACCCCTTAGATCAACCAGCTTTGAGACATCAGAGGGACAGCATTCACATAGAAGGAAAGCTGGACAGACAAGAATGCATAGATAAGAAGGGCACTTGGAAGCAGTAGTCACAGAGAGGAGATGGGAGGAATAATTTATGGTTGGAGATTATAATTGGGGCCGTGACATCAAATGTACTTGAACTGTTGAGAGTAAAACAAATCTGCTTTTTGTATTTGCACTCAAATCACACTGGAAAAAGAAAAAGAAAAAAAAAAAAACACATTCTGTTGGATCACCTTTCTTTGGAATTTGTACAAGCATGGAACTCTTCCAGTCAGTTGGCCAGGTAGCTGTCTTCCAAATTTCTTGACAAAGACAAGTAAATGCCTCCAGCATGGCATCTGTTCACTGAAGTATCTCAATAAGTAGTCCATCAATTCCTGGGCATTGTTTGTCACCAATTCCTTCGGTGCAGCTTTGACTAATTCCTTCAGTATCATTGGTTCTTGATTATATGCTACCTCCTGAAACAGATGAACATCGACCAATTTTTTTTTTTTTTTTTTTGGTACAGTGACTCTGTATATTCCTTCCATCTTCTTTTGATGTTACCTTTATCATTCAATATTTTGCCCATAGAATCTTATAATATTGCAATTCAAGTCTTGAATTTTTTCTTCAATTCTTTCAGATTGAGAAGTGCTAAGGTTGTTCTTCCCTTTTGGTTTTCTAACTCCAGGTGTTAGCACATTTCATTGTAATAATTGACTTAGTTTTCTTGAGGTGCTCTTTGAAATCTTCCATTAGGTTCTTACCTTATCATTTCTTCCATTTGCTTTAGCTACTCTTTGTTTGGGAGCTCTGGTGATGTATAGTGCCTAAGGCCTTCTACTGCCAACCAGAAGCCTGGTGGTTCAAACCCACCAGCCACTCCTTGGAAGGGAGGAAGATTGGGCAATCTACTTCCATAGAGATACAACCTCAGAAACCCAAAGAGGGGTCACTATGAATCAAATCAACTTGACAGCAGTGATTTTTTTTTTTTTTTTTTTTTGGTAACTCTCTGGTCCAGGGCAAGTTGCAGAGTCTCTTCTGACATTCATTTTGGTCTTGGTCTTTTCCTCTTTTCCCATCTTTTTAATGACTTATAGCTTTCTTCATGTATGATGTTCTTGATGCCATTCCACAATTTATCTAGTTTTCAGTCTCTGGTGTTCAATGCTTCAAATCTATTCAGATGGTCTCTAATTCAGGTGAGATATAATCAAAGTCATATTTTGGCTCTCTTGTGTTTGTTTTAATTGTGTTCAGCTTCGACTTGAACTTGCATAGGAGCAATTAATGGTCGGTTCCATAGTCAACTTCTGGCCTTCTTTTGGCTAAAGATATTGAGCCAAAATATCTCCATCACCCTTTCTACAGTTATAATCAATCTGATTCCTGTGTATTCCATCTGGTGAGGCTCATGTGTAGCCACAATTCATGTATGGAAAAAGGTATCTGCAATGAATAAGTCATTGGTCTTGCAAAATTCTATCATGTCATCTCCAGCATCATTTCTTTCATGAAGCCCATATTTTCCAACTACTGCTAATTCTTCTTTGTTTCTAAATTTGCATTCCAATCACCAAATATAATCAATACATCTTGACTGCATATTTGATCAATTTCTGACTGCAGAAGTTCATAAAAATCTTTAATATCCTTGTCTTTGGCTTTGGCGGTTGGTGTGAAAATTTGAATAATATTAGTATTAATGGGTCTTCCTTGTAGGCATATGGATATCATCCTATTAATGGGTTAGTAGTCCTGAAATTCAGTCTGAAATCATCAGCACTCAGAGCAAATTGCTCTAATAGTATAAATTCTTTCCTGGAAATAATCGAATTGTTCTTTGAACTTATTAGAGGCTCTAGAATAATTTTTTTTCTCATCTACTGACTTCCTTTCTCTCCCATTTGTGCTCCCTCATATCCAAATTCTATCATAGCAATGGTTGCAGATAAGCATTTTTAAAAGAATATTTTAATAACTTTCAACAAAGTTCTTTTTTAAAGAATGTTAAGAGTTTGTTTGTATTTCTTGCCTTCAGCAATAAACATACATTTATGTTTGAATTCTAGGAAAATAAATTGAAATTGCCAACAAATTACCAACAAACAGGTGATGCTCTGGCACAGAGAGTCTTGAGATCTGCAACTGATGACATGTATATATATTTATTAAAGGAGCTCTGGTAGCATAGTGGGTAAGACATTTAGATGCTAACTAGAGAGTGAGCAGTTCAAACCCACAGTGCTCTGTGGGAGGAAGATGAGGAAATCTACTTCCATAAAGATTTACAGTCTTGGAAATCTAATGGGGGTTGCTATGAGTCAGAATCAATTCAATAGCCATGGTTTTGGTTTGGCTTTGGTTTATGTACATTGAATGTGGATACACTGAGCCTCAAATGTAAAGATAGTCCTGTGTTTGGAGTGTATGAAAGAAAGGTAAGGCTCAGCATCAACCAGCCAAGGACTTACAATGAATTTGTGAAATAGGTAGGATACAAGATCATAAAAAAAGTGCCGTGGGAATGAGCCTTCGCTCATGGAAAAAAAGATTCTCAAACCAAATTAAAATCTCTAGTCAAATTTGTATATAAATCTATCTATATAGATGACAGGAGCTCTGGCTAAAGCACTTGTCTGCTAACCAGAAGGCTGGTGGTTCAAACCCACCAGCCACTCCTCGGAAGGAAGGTTGGGCAATCCTACTTCCGTAGTGATACTGCCTTGGAAACCCAAGGAGGGGTCGCCATGAGTCGGGGCTGACTCAACGGCACATAACAACAACAACAACATATAGATGACATTTAACAACAACATATGTTATATGACCCACTGTACACTGAGCGTTCTCAAGGGCATGGGAGAAGCATTAGACATGTTCCTTCCCTCAAATTGACTACATTCAACTTGGAAAGAAAGGACAATTGAGGACAAGTAAGGGTAAACTCTGTGATACATACCAGCTGCTGTTGAGTCAATTCCAACTCATGGTGACTTGAGGGAATGTGTTTTGCATGCCACAAATTTTGGGGACATGAATTTTGGGAGGCTTAGGGGTGGAATGTTATGGATTGAATTATGCCCTCCCAAAATATGTGCTATAAAGCTTAACTTTTAAGCCTGTGGTTATAATCTTATTTGAGAATGAGTGGTTTTTATCATGTTAATCAGGTAGGACTATTGTAGGGTATACCTTGAGTCAATCGTTTTTGAGATATAAAAGAGATTAAACTAGTGAGCAGACATAGATGAGGGAAGAGAGATGCCAAGCTACATGAAGATCTCCCAGGAGCAGAAGCTCAATGAGACATGGACCTTCCTCCAGAACACAGAGAGAGAAAAAAGTCTTTCCCTAGAGTCAGTGGATGTATAGACCCCCAAACTATGACAAAATGAATTGTTGTTTGTGAAAGCCACTCATTTATGGTACTTTTGTTATTAAAAAAAAAAAAAACTACCAAGTCCATTTTAATTCATAATTTTAATTCATAACAACTCCCATTGGGTTTCCAAGGCTATAAATCTTTATGGAAATAGATTGCCTTATCTTCCTCCTACAGAGCAGCTGGTGAGTTTGAGCCACTTACCTTCTGGTTAGCAGGCAAATGCCTTACACACTATACCACTAGAACTCCATTTCTCTTATTGCTGTTGTTGTTGTTATGTGCTGTCGAATTGATTTTTTAAGGAGCAGGAAATAGGCCAGTATGTTTGCAACAGAATGAGTCAGGGGACAAGTGTAGGAGATAACTCAAGTGAAGGGCTAAGGCATGTCTTCTGGGGTTCCATCTTGGAAGGAGGAGCCCTCATTCAAGCAAGTGATGTGGATTGGGCAATGTCTCTGAAAATGCTGACTACAAACCAATAGGAAGTACACTATGTTGTTGTTGTTATTTGCCATAGAGTCGGCCCCGACTCCTAGCAACCCCTCCTTGGGTTTCCGAGGCAGTTATCACTATGGAAGTAGGATTGCCCAACCAAATTATCATGTATGGGAAGTCTCTATGGAGAAGGTCCAAGGCAGGATTGCATAAGGGAAAGATCATGAGCTTTGGACTCAGTAAGACCTGATTTGAAATCTTAACTGGACCTTTAGATCTGCAGGACCTTGCACAAATGAATTAACCTCTAACATCAGGTAAAATAGCTTGTTGTCACTCAGGTAAACCTTTCTGAGGCATGTAATTCCATAGAACATATTGGATAAGATGTCCTCAAAGGGCCATCACTGACACACAGAAAGGCTCTGGTGCTGTCACTAAAGCAGAGCCCTGTAACACCTAGAATCCACTTTCCATGGGCCTGCAGGTCCTGGTGAGGAAGAATCACAGTCAAAATACACCAAGACTTGCCCAAACATCTTGTCAACACTCTTTCCAACACTCTTTCCTTCCAACTATGTGGCAACTGGTATTGTATAAATAAATAAATAAATAAAGCTTATTATTAAGAAAAAATTAGGAATTTGAAAAAAATAATAATAACAACAAATTAAAAAACAAACAAACAAACAAAAACCTCAGTGCCATCGCATCAGATCCAATTTATAGCAACACCTCCTTGGGTTTCCGAGGCGGTAACACTTACAGAGGTAGATTGCCTAACCTTCCTTCCAAGGAGTAGCTGGTGGATTTGAACCACCAGCCTTCTGGTTAGCAGTCAAATGCCTTAGGCACTATGCCACCAGAGGTCCCAATAACAAATTGGAGAGTGGTATAAGGCCAGGAGTTCCTTTGCTGACTTTAATGGAGAAACACTGATTAAGGACTAGGGAGCAAGAGTAGACTCCATTGAACATCTGTCCTTATGTCTGTGCATCATTTTTTGGTAAATGTCATTGACCTGTCCTTGCTTTTGATATATTCTGATCCTAGGAGAAGAAAGCCTCCAGTTATCTTAACTATTGCAAAATATGACAATGGTAAATTGAAAGGTTATCACATGGATCCAGATCTTTGATTTTTTTAACACAAGACTCAGGTTTGGATTTTGCCCTGCAGTTGCTAGCTAGCTCTTCATTCTAGAGAAGCAACTCAATCTCCCCATGATTTACTTTTCCTGTTTTTGAAAAGAAGAAAATAATTTATATCTCCTAGGGTTATTATGAACATTAAATGAAACAATGGGTGTGAGGGTGTGACAGCTCCTTGCCCTGCTCAGTTTTTACAAATGTTTATGACATGAGTAAGTGACAAGGAATAGTTTACCATCGAGAAAATGTCTTCTCCCTTGGCTTCCATGACTCAAGCCAATATTATTTTTAAGGTAAATGTTGAAAATATATATTTTATGGTAAATGAACCCTAACTTAATCATTCAGTTATTCTCTAATGAACATATTCATTAAAAAACAAAGCACTTTAATTTCATAGCATCAAAAAATTCCGAGAAATTTTATTACAGTGGAAATGTGTTTTGTTCATTAATTTCTGTTAGTGACATAAAATAAATTTGTAGTTGACTTTTTTGGAGGAAAAAAAAAAAGTACAAACCCCAGAATAAAAGCTCAGAGTTGTATGGGAGGGAGTCAAGTCCTAAAATCTGGCAGAAGCTGATTGCCATGTTAATGGGCCTGAAAATCACAATCGGGCAGTCAGATCTGAAATGTGCCACTATTTTTAAAATTGGCACAATCATGAGGCATAAATAATCAGGGTTGTATATAAAAATGAAAATGAATGGTCAAGGAACTCCAAAGGCTTTCATAATTAATACATAAACCTTCCAGCAATTTAAATTACATGCAAAATAATTCAGACCCAATACGTTAATTCACCTTGAAAGTGAATTGATTTAAAGTTTCCATTTTAGATATGCATGGTTTATTCGGTAATAATAATAAAAGACAACCACAAAATTCCACATATACAGCATCACCCCTCTCAGCCAGCCCCAGCATGTCAGGTTGCACAGCACTTAAACCCACACAACAAGAGTTCAACTTGAGCTTGGCTGGGGGACTTGGATGGGACTTTCACTATTCAGACACAGAAAATATTAATTATCATCAGATCTGTCATTATCTTCCCATCCCCCCTTCACATCCTCATCTCACCTATGTTATCCTTTCTCTCTGTAGACAGCAAAATGAAAAGCAGTGATTTGCTGAGTAGATTGTGGTTTTACGTGAAAAGAAAAGAGGCCAGCTGTGTATTCCTCCTAGGAGTAATCAAAACAAGATGGGAAAAGTATTCCTTGAAGTGCCCAAGGCAATTTTATAGAAAATCCAGAAAATATTATTTTATTAAAGTAGCTACAAAAGAAAGGCAAAGAGGAAGAGAGGAGAAAGCAAGAAAGAAAGAGGGAGAGACAGAGACAGATAAAGGAGAGAGAACAAACTAACAAAAAAGAAGACAAGACAGAATGACAAAAAAAAAGCCTGAAGGGGAAAAGAAATGTCTATCCTGCATGATGGAAACAGTTAACATGCTCAGCTGCTAACCCAAACATTAGATGTCTGAGTCTACCTGGAGGCACCATGAAGAAAGGCCTGGGAATCTACTTTCCAAAGGTCACAGTCATTGAAATCCCACAGAACACAGTTCTACTTTGACACACATAGGAGGTCATAAGTCAAAGTCACTCAAAGGCAGCTTTTTTTTCCTTTAATTCTTAGGGACATGGCTGTCCCAAAAATGAAGCACAGAACCAGGTGGTTAAAGCCATCTTCCCCACTCTCTCTGCCTTTTGAACTGCGTGCCCAGGCAGATACAGGTGTTAGAAAACGGCATAGCAGCCGCAACCAGAATTGGCCTGGCATGCTGAAGGAACAGACAAAAGCCTACAAGATACGACTTCAGGAGTGCCTGGATGACCCACTGCCCAAACTAACACCACCTCATCCACTGGCTGATGCCAAAAATTCCACTGTTTATGCTTTATTTATTTTGGAAAGGGCTCTGATGTCTATTGACATTGCCCTAGGTTAGGGAACTCTTTCAGCCTGTTTGTAAGCATTTAAACATCTTGTGGTTGTCTTTCTACTTCTTCCCTGGGTGCTGGTTTAGACCTTGGGGTAAAAGAAGAAAATATGAAACCAATAGTGCCTGACCTGGAGAAATAGTTAAACTAGAAGGTCAAAGTCATTAAGGACAAATTTTTCTACCCAACTAGTACTCAATCCTTGTGAAACTGTGGCTTATATTTGGTTTATATTTAAACACTGGAGAACATGAAACTATACCAATTATATTCCAATTGTATATTTATAAAATTATATGTGTTGTGTGATTAGGGTACCAAAAACAAATCCAATATTACACACACACACAAACTCACAATGAAACAGCTCCAGGGTTGGTTAGCTTGGAAGCTCAATGATTTTCAAAAGCAGGTTCTTTCCCTATTTCTGTTCTGCTGTCCTCAGCATTTCAACTGTGTTCCTCTCATGGTACCAGGGTAGCCAAAATCTAAAACCATTTCAGGTTTCACATGCAGACCAAACAACGCCCAAAGAAACTTAGAACTCTTTCTTCACATTTTTGTTTTTTAATAAATAAACAAAAATTTTCCCTGATAGTACTGGATAGACTTTCATTTGTGTGATAAGTATTGTTTAGTAGTTAGGCACACAGACATTGGGGGCAAACTCTTTGGTTTAAATCCAGCTCTACTACTTATGAGCTGGGTGACTTTGGACCAGTTACATAACTTCTCTGTTCATCAATTTTCTCATTGTAAATTAAAGTTCATGATATCATCTACCTCACAGTATATTAAACAAGTTAATGCATGTAAGACTGTATAATACCACCTGATTCACAATGACAGTTATTAGGCCCAAATTAGGTCATACACTCATGACTAAAGCACTAACTGACAAGGGAAAGAGCTTATACCAATCATTATTTATCTTCTGGGGCTGTAGACCACATTCTCTGAATCACCCAGCTTCTCAAAGGAAGATAGATACATAAATAAAATGGGTTCTGGTTGGAAGGAGGAAGTGGGTAAACGGTTGTTGAATAAGCAATCAACACTGCCTGCTACATATATTCTATCCTTTAATCCTTATCACAACTCTGTGATGCAAATAACATCATCCCCACTTTCCACATAGGATCTAACACTCTGAGAGGTTGATTAAACCAAAATGTTGACAGTTCATATCCATCCAGAGGCCCTGAGGTAGAAAGACCTGGCAACTACTTCTATAAAGATCATAGCCAAGAAAACACTATGGGGAACTTCTATTCAGTCACATGGGGTTGCTATGCATTAGAATCAGCTGAGTGGCACCTAACAATAACAACAACAACAAAGTAATACAGATAGTAATGGTAGAGTTGGTACTTTAAAATAGGTCATCTGTTAGCAAGTTCTGTGTTCTTTCCTTTATAATAATCAGTCTCACTTAAATGGAAGACCCAATACTTCTCCTAAGTCTCCATTTACATAGGAATCCATTGACTCTATGGAAGAATAGCATGCAAAAAGCCTTTTGATGGTCTTTATACTAGAGCGTGGAGTCCATAGGTAGTACAAACAGCTAATGTACTTGCTAACCAAAAGATTGCAGGTTCGAGTTCACCCAGAGATACCTAGGAAGAAAGACCTGGTGATCTGATTCCAAAAAAAATAAACCATGAAAAACCCGACGGACAACAGTTCTAGTCTGATACACATACGGTTGCCATGAGTCAAAATGGACTAGATGGGAACTGTTTATACAGCTTTGTTGTACAAACAAATAAATGTAGCTTTGTTCTTGTTGTGTGCCATCAAGTTAATTCTGACTTGTAGCAACCTTCCAGGACAGAATAGAATTACTCTGTAGAGTTTCCTAGACTGCAATTTTTACAGGGAGCAGATCACCGGGTCTTTTTTTCACTGACCTTTGGTTAACAGCCAAGCGCTTAATCATTGGGCCACCAGGGTTCCTTACTACAGCTTAGAGGAGTGAAAAGATGGAGGAGAAAGTGAGGAAGGAAGGGCACAAAAGGAGCAACATGTATTTCAATTTTGATTAATACATACATTTAGTGATCTAGGTTTAAGTGTTTCATTCAGGCTACTCATTCTTTGAAAAGGCATATTCTCCTACACTATGTCAGGCCGGAGGGACCTAAAGCTAAGTAATGTCTTCTGAGATGTCTTCTCTTCTTTACCCTGTAAACCATTGGTCCTAATATGGGATAAATATTGACAGTAAAATCCCTGAGGAGCAAATGAAAAGAGTATAATATTATCACTACCACCTCTCATCGTTGGAAATTCCATCCAACCATAGACCAATGACTACAAATCCAGTTCTGAGATCTTCTGAACTAGACAAAGCTCTGTGATTTACCAAAATATTCTTGCTTAAAGACCTCTTTTTCTAATTCTTCTGCCTACCTGAAGGAATGAATCTAGTTTGCCCTGTAACTTTCATAAACACTTCATTAGAGAAAAAAATCAACTCTCTGTACTATTCCATCTCATGTAACAATCTGCAGCTTTATAATGAATCTCGACACACAACCTGAAGTAGTCAACTGGGGGATCTGCCCATGCATGTGAATCAGTTTATGTCACTTCTCCTCTGTCATTGTTCTTAATTAAGTGAGGTTTGTCATACTGCCTTTTTTTTTTTAAGGGTTTTATTGGCATGCCCAAGGATCCCTGGTGGCACAGTAGTTAAGCACTTGACTGCTGACTGAAAGGTCAGCAGTTCAAACCCACCAGCACCTCCATGGGAAAAGTTATGGGAGTCTGCTTCCATAAAGATTACAGCCTTGAAAACCTTGTGAGAAAGTTCTGCTCTGTCCTATAGGGTAGCTATTAGTCAGAATCAACTTGGGTTTGGTTTTTGGTTTTAATTGATATGTATCAGACATTATACTAAATATTTTATGTACATCTTCTATTTTAATCTTTGCATCAGCCCTTGAAATAGGTAAAATTAACCCATTTTACCATTGAGAAAAAGCTCAGAGAAGTTGAATATGTTCACAAGTTAATAAGAATTTCCACAGATAGACAGTAGCAGAGCTGGAAACTGAACTGGTCCTTTTAATCCCAAAGGCTAAACTCTACCTGACTCTTTCTATACCTTAGTTGTGTTGCAAATTACATTAGTGAACCTCCTCCATTTCCTGAACTAAGCAGATTTACCAAGTATTCCTCTCTGTCTTAGAATTATGCATAGAGTGCTGAACAGGACAGAGCAAGGCCTTGCCAAGGACTGTTCGACACTCTCAAGTAATAGTTTACAAGCTACTGCTCATCAGGCAAACCTAGCCTGCTGCCCGTTATTGTAAATAAAGGAACACAGACACCTCTATTTACATATGTATTACCTATGGTTGCTTTCAAGCAGCTTTTACAGGGAGGCATTTGGCTCCTAGCCAAAAGGTTCAAACCTACCAGCTGCTCCACAGGAAGAAGATGAGTCATTCTGCTTCTGTAAAGGTATACAGCCTTGGAAACACTATGGTACAGTTGTACTCTGTCCTAGGGTTGCTATTAGTTGGAACTGACTCCATGGCAGTGGGTTTGGTTTTGAATGGTTGTTTTCATTCTACAATAGCCGAGGCAAGTAGTTGCAACACAGGATGTATAGTCCATGAAATCAAATACATTTTCTATCCAGGCCTTTAGAGAAAAGTTGCTGACTTCTGGCCTAGAACACACTTAACTTCAGATACATCTTGACAGGTTTGACTTTTGGAATTTTATTATTTTATGCCATGTACAAACTTCTTAAGAACACTGAGCAAAGGTGAAGAAGAGTAACATACTACATCTTGCTTCTTTGCACCAGCTTCCAGCTCCCTACACTCAGCTGGGAGATATAGGGCTGTGATAGGTCAGCCTTTTCCCATCTCCTGGGCCCCTGTGACCTTCCCCCACCCCAGGAGAGTTGCAACCACAATCCAAATGCTCCCCCCGGGAACACTAGCTCTGATGCTCCAGGCAATAGATTACTCAGGCCTGTCACTGCTCCTGAGCCTTGAGGTTGCAGCACCATCTTAACTCCACAAAGACAGAATGGCATGAAAAGAAAAGTCACCAAGCCTAAATCAGGCAACCAAGGGGACAAATAAAGGGTATGGTGTTGGGCACGTTTGATAGGACTGGAGGCCCTTTGTGAAGAGCGTTAAATAGGCTGAATAAACAAAGACTGAGAAAGGACATAATTTAATGTTTACAAATCTGAAACATGTGTATGGATATGAAGAATTGGGCTTCTTTGTGACAACAGAAGAAGGCCTGATGGAGAACATTTGGCAAAGCAAGAGAAGTATCTGTTACAGCACAGAAAAAATGGAACAGGTGGCCTGAGGAGGTAATGAGTTCCCCATTCCCGGGCATATTCAAGCAGACATAAGTTTCCTCTTTGCCACAAATACAATAAGAATTCTAGCATAGAATTTGGAATTGTACTAGTAAAATTTGAGATATATTTCAATATATGGATCTGTGCAATCCACGCTCCTCAGTATGTTGTTTTTTATTTCTTTAGTTCCTACACATTAAAAATAAATAAGTAAATAAAAGATCTAATACTTGAATAATTGGCTTTCAATACTTCAAGTCCATAAACTTTCATCTAAGTCTTCTATGCTCAATACTTTGGGAAACCATGTGTCCACTGCAAAGACATAGTCAAGTGGCACATTCTAAGAAATGAAATAAAATGGAAAAAAAAAAAACACATTTTAAAAATGTATCTCTACTTCCGTAGTGTACTGCCTTGGAAACCCAAGGAGGGGTCTCAATGAGTCGGGTCTGACTTGATGGCAAATAACAACAACAAGACAAAAGAGCAGTCTTATATTTGCATTCTTAGCTTCATCCTACTATCCTCATTTTTTTCCACCAAACTCTCAGACCACCCAAATCAACTGGTCTCCTTCTTTAGAATTTACTGTTTTCTGAAATGTGCATGTGGTTTTGAAATGCCCCTGGGATCTTAGGCCAAGAGGTGTTGTGTGTGTGTGTGTGTCTAAATTGTCTTATTCACCGCCTGATTATTATGCTTGAGGCATATGCAATAAATGGCCTTACCCATCTCATACCCAATGCCTTAAAAGCCCCAGGAAGGCTGGAATCTGTAAGAGAAGCTTCCTTGGTTGGGCAAACAGCCACGCATTTACACATTTCACACAGACCTCTTCTGCCATGTTCTTTCCTCACTAACCTCCAGTTGCCAAACCACCACAGTTCAGCTAATTCCCCCTCCAACAGCATCTCACCCAGTGCTGCAATTACAGTGGAGACAGAAAAGGAGTTGGAAATGAAGTAATGAGGAGGCAAAGAGAGGAGGCATTGTGATTCATCTCAAAAGCATGCAGGATGATTAAAAAATACACATATGGTCCAGAAATCACTAATTTTACCCTTAACTAAAGGAAAGGGGGAAGAAATGAAAATTAGGTGTTTTGAAAAACTCCTCCCTCTGTTGGTCTCTTCCTTGAGGAAGCAACTTACTTAAGGGGGCATGTGTATGTTCCAAGCAGAGTGCCAAATCTGTCATCATAAATAATCCCAACATATCATTTAGAACAGCCATCATGCAAGCCAAGGAAGAAACTGGGAGTTGTTAACAATGTCTGTTTTTCACAGTTAATACATGTGATCTACTAAGCTATCCCTAAAATGAAATTCCTTTAAACATCAATATTTAAATTATGTTTCAGATAATATTTAGAAACTTGTCCTATGGTCTGAAATGTTCCAGAAAGGAGAAAGAAGAAATAATGACATTATAAAACCAAAAACTGAACCCACTGCTATCAAGTCAATTTCAACTCACAGTGACCCTAAAAACAGAGTAGAACTTCCCCATAGGATGTCCAAGACAGTAATCTTTACAGAAGCAGACTCTCACATCTTTCTTCTGTAGAGTGGTTGGTGGGTTCAAACCACTGATCTTTTGGTTAGAAGCCCAATGCTTTCACTGCAGAACCACCAGAACTCCAAAATGACATCATAGGTCGGGAAATTTTGCTTATGGCCTTCTTGTATGGGAATTTTCTTATTCTACTTTCTAATAGTCATCTACCACTGAATTCCAGCTCTGGTGGCGTAGTTCCTAAGGCATTTGACTGCTAACCAGAAGGCGGGGGCAGTTCAAACCCACCAGCCACTCTTCAGAAGGAAAATTGGACAATCTACTTCCATAGTGATACTGCCTCGGAAACCCAAGGAGGAGTCACTATGAGTCAAAACCGACTCGACAGCAGTGAGTTTGGTTTTTTTAGTTTCTTTAAATAAGCTTCTCCTGTCTACTGCATTCCCACCAATAGCACCATCCTCTTTACCTCCAAGGTTTCCAATCTTAGCCATTTGCCTTTTCTCACATGCCCATCTGTTTATGCACTGCCTAGCAGTTCTAGCACCAAATCAAGATCCACTGTTGTTCCCTTTTCTGTGGGAGCTACTATCTCTTCAACCTCACAGCCATCTTGCTAGCAGGTTTTCATCATCTCTCACCTATTGTATTGCAGCAGCCTCCTAACTTGGCTCCTCCCTTTCCCACCCTTCTCCCTCCATCATTCCATTCAAGTCTATCCTCCATGGTGTTCCTTGAGTTATCAACCATGTAATCTTTTTCAAGGGTCTTAGTGGAGCAGCACTTTTCACTGTCTCCATCTAGAAAGCCTTTACCCAATGCACAAGGTCTTTCTCCCATGATTCTTGTTATCAGAACCAAATTGAGCCTCTCAGTACCTATAACTGTATTAAAATATTACATTTGCCTCTCCTCCTCACTGAAAACTTTGAGGTATGAGATTGTCTATATTTCTTTAAATCTTCAGTGGTATACATGGTGCCTGCCCTATAGGGGCATGTGGAAAACAATATTTGTTAAATGGATGCACTTCCTCTAAGATTAAACAGTAACCTCACCAAGAAAATTGCTAAGAGATTGCCACCAAGAAAATACAAATATTTTATGCTGGCATTCAAAGCATCCCTCCATCATCTGGCCCCATTTTTAGCTTTATACATTACGCACATATTATACTTCCACAAAATATCATCCACTTACTTTTCTCTGAGATTCCCTACTCTTTACTGTTCATGTGGCTTTATTGTTGCTACACCCTCCACTTGGAATCCCCTTTCTCCCTACTCTTTCTTTGTATCGCAACTCTCCACCAACATCCTACTCATCCTTCAAAGGTCAGGTCATATACAAATTCTTTTATGTTCCCCAGATGCAGGCATCACTGTATAAGTTCTGTCTTCACCATCTACTCTTCTCCATAGTGTAACCATGTTGTTGTTGTTGTTATGTGTCATCGAGTCGGACCCGACTCATAGCAACCCCTCCTTGGGTTTTTGAGGCAGTATCACTATGGAAGTTCACCATAAAGCATAGACGTCCTTATGCTTGTTGTATTCCTGCTATTAGAATGTGGGCTCCTTACAGCAGCAACTGCATTACTTAGTTCTGTCCCTATAACATGTAACATAGCAATGTACACACATAATGTGCTCAATGCATGCTTGCTCTGTTTGAACAGATTATTGGAACCTGGCTTGGAATATTGCTTCACATATGCTGCTTTGTGTCTGAGCCAAGATGTCAAGCAGAAACTTGACTTGGACTAGTCAGTCAAAAAGGAAAAGGCCTCGGACCTCCCTACGGGTAATGCATTTTTACTCTCTTCTTCCTAGAGCAGTCAAAAATCATAAATAATTGCAGTGCCTTAACCTCAATAAATATTTGATGAATTAATGAATCAGATTACAAATGTTACAGTCAATAATAATTTTACTTTTATACACATATCAAAATCCATTAAATTTTTGAGATATCTCTTAAGGAAAATGTGTTATTATTGTTGTTAGGTGCCACTGAGTCAGTTCTGACTCAGAGCAACCCTATGTACAACAGAATGAAACATTGCCTGGTCCTGCACCATCCACACAATCCTTGTTATGCTTGAACCACTGTCTCAAGCCATCTTGTTGAGGGCCTTCCCCTTCCTCACTGACCCTCTACTTTACCAGGCATGATATCCTTCTCCAGGGACTGGTCCTTCTGATAACATGATCAAAGTATGTCATACAAAGTCTGGCCATTCTCACTTCTAAGGAGAATTCCAGCTGTACTTCCTGCAAGACAGATTCGTTCCTTCCTCCGCAGTCCTGCTATATTCAATATTCTTTGCCAATACAATTCAAATGCATTGATTCCTCTTCAATCTTCCTATTCATTGTCCAGCTTTCCCATGCATATGAGGCTATTGAAAATATGATGGCTTGGTTCACCCACACCTTAGTCTTCAAAGTGACATCCTTGTTTTTTAAAACTTTAAAGAGGTCTTTTACAGCAGATTTGCCCAGTGCAATCTGTCCTTTGATTTCTTGACTACTGCTTCCATGGGCATTGATTGTGGATTCAAATAAAAAGAAATCCTTGAAAACTTCAATCTTTTCTCTATTAATTGTAATGTTGCATATTGGTCCAGTTGTGAGGATTTTTGTTTTTTTTATGTTGAGGTGCAATTCATACTGAAAGCTATAGTCTTTGATCTTCATCAGTAAATGCTTCAAGTCTTTACTTTCAGCAAGCAAGATTGTGTATCTGCATATTTCAGGTTGCTAGTAAGTCTTCTTCCAATCCCAATGCTAAGTTCTTCTTCATACAGTCCAGTTTCTTGGATTATTTGCTCAGCATAGAGATTAAACAAGTATGGTGAGAGGACACACTCTTATGCACATCTTTCCTGAATTTAAATTATGCAGTATTCCCTTGTCCTGCTCAAACAACTGTCTCTTGGTCTATTTTCAGGTTCTTCATGAGAACAATGAAGTGCTTTGGAAT
>NW_006921619.1:14401280-14403035 GCF_000298275.1 Orycteropus afer afer | reverse complement strand
TTTGAGGTATCAAGGCACTTGGGGTGCAAAATAACTAGTCATCAGGCAGTTTTCAGCATATATTTTTTTCACTGGCTTCCAGACAAACACAACATTATTTCCACATAGGAGTGGGCAGATTCTGCCTTAGTCATCTCTCTATGCTGGTCAATGGAAAAGTTCCTGGGGGCAAATTCCCATGTGCCTGGGCACGTTGAAAATTTCTGTGGGTTTCTCTAAGTGTACTTTTCATTGAATGATTGCTGAAAACATTTTAGGCACATATACAGGACACCTGAATAACAGGCCTCTGGCATAAAAGAGGGGGGTTCAGTGGAACTTGATAATACATACAGGTGGGGTGGCACTAAGTACTTATTTTATTTTCTACTCTGGGCTGAGGAGTAGAGATAAAGAAAAGAGAAATATTGAGACAGATCCATCAGATGAGTGCAACAGCTGCCTATTTGAAAATGCCAAGGACTTAATAATATTACAAAATGCTATTTGTATTCCTACTATGGGAAATGGAACATGTAAATGGCACAAATGGTTAATGCTTTTGGCTGCTAGCCATAAAGTTGGAGGTTTGAGTCCACCCTAAGTCACATTGGAAAAAAAGGCTTGGCAATCTACTTCTGAAAAATCAGACATTGAAAACCCTGTGGAGTACAGTTCTACTCTGATACACATGGGGTTACCATTAGTTAAAATCAACCCAATCACAACTGGTTTTCACTATGGGAAATAGTTTGACTTTCCCAGTATGTCATAGGGAAAACAACAGCAAAACTCAGTTAGAAGTCAAGTTCCTAAGGCTTTCTATGACTTCCAAAAATACACAGCCTGTCACATTCTGCATGTACAGTTTAGCCTAGATAGAACAGAAATGAAAGAAGAGATGATAACTGGATTTTCAAAGCCACTAGGATATCTTCCTGACCTCTTCATCTGAGTAAGATGCATTTCTTTGTGCCCCTACAGTACTGTGATTACATTTAGCAGCACTTACCATGTCACATTGGAATTGTCAGTTTACTTTTCTACCTCTCCAATCACACTGTAGGCCTTTGACAAGAAAGATTTCATATTTCACATCTCCAAAGCTTAGCATAGTGTTTGACATATAATATGAACTAAATGCTGAATTAGGAGCTCTCAGTTAATTCTTGACCCTGTTTAGCTCCAGAGAAAATTACCCGAACCAAATAGCAGACCAGCTGATAGCTTCAGGAAGAGTCAATTTCAGTTCAGTACAAGAAAAACTACTCTAACTAATGCTACTAGGAATGGGACAGCAAGGCAAGAGGTAGTGAATTCTCTTTTACCAGAAGTTGTCAAATAGAGGTTGAATAACCATCTGTTGGGGTTACTGGAGAGAAGAAACCTGCATTGGGTGGCCTTCAGTTCTAGTGATTCTATGACTGCTTCATCCCAAGACTCCAGGCCACAACATTAGTCTGAGAAAAGAGTCTCTAGCACCACCTTCCTGTAACCTAGGGTACAGGCAGTCCTCAGGTTGTGAACAAGATCCGTTCCTAAGTGCGTTTTTAATTTAAATCTGTAGGTAAGTTGGAACAAGTGCATACAGCTGCTATTGTAGTGCCTAAGGCATTTGACTGCTAACCAGAAGGTGGGCTGTTCAAACCCACCAGCCACTCCTCGGAAGAAGTCAGGACAATCTATTTCCATAGAGATACTTGCCTTGGAAACCCAAGAAGGGGTCGCTATGAGTTGGGACTGATTCAAAGGCAATGAGTATTTTTTTTTTTTTTT
>NW_006921619.1:14389764-14400880 GCF_000298275.1 Orycteropus afer afer | reverse complement strand
TGACTCAATGGCACCTAACAGCATCAGCAATAAATGTCTATCCTTGAAAATGATGCTACTAGTGGACTCATTGACCCTAGTTAATATTGAGCTTCTGCAATAAGCAAGCATACTCAAATTAACAGAAAAAGTCTTAGTTTTAGAAGTCAGCTTAATCTTCCACTATTGAGCTAATTGAGATTAGCCCCTATCCCACAGGAGGCATTTTATTGACATGATAAACAGAGGTCTCAATGTATGTTAGTAGAAAATATGGACAAACGAAATCTGAAAACTGATCAGAACCTTATAGATCACCTCAACTGAAATGCTCATATTGAGATCTCAAAAGGAAAGCTATCTATAATCACACAACTAAGGACTGGTAAGTTGGCACAAAATTCCACTGATTACAAGGTCAGAATTCTTTTCATTACCCAATGCTAAGAAACCCACTATAATGTAACACATAATTACACAGGTTCAGGAATACAAGTCAAAGCAGATCCCTAATGTAATAATAGATGCTGAACCTACATACGGGTAAAGCATGCTATAACATGGTTAACTTATGACGTGAATAAGTTATAAAGGGAATAAAGGGATTTATTGCACTGTATTTTTCCCATCAAGGACTGAGTTGTACTCCTGTATCATGTGGGTCATCTGTCATATAAACTGTAAGATGCATGATCTCATTAGAACCCAAACCAAAGGAGAGACACTGGGGCATCAGGGCATATAGGAAAAGCAAAGTACACAAGTACTACATTGTTGTTGTTATGTGCCATTGAGTCGGAATCGACTCATAGCAACCCCTCCTTGGGTTTCCAAGGCAGTATCACTACAGAAGTAGATTGTCCAACCTTCCTTCCGAGGAGTGGTTGATGGTTTGAACTGCCAGCCTTCTGGTTAGCAGTCAAGTGCCTTAGGCACTATGCTACCAGAGCTCCTAATACTACATTAGGCATTTTCAATATACTAGTTTGTTTAGACTGGACAGCTATCTTGCTAAGTAGTTGTTATTATTATCTCCATTTTTACAGGTGAGGCTGAGGCTCAGAGCCACTGAGATTTTAACCTGTTATCATTACCACCATTAAACGACAGAGTCAAGATTTCAATCCACATTTGTTTAGTTCCAATGTCCATGCTCTTTCCCAAAGGATCAGAACACCTTGGTTATCCATGCCTCTGTAAATGAGTTTGATTTTAGGTAAGTCATTTCCCTCTTTTAGTCTTAGAAAACTTTCTAAGATCCCTTCTAATTCTAGAAGTTTTCAGATGTAGGCTCATGTATTCAATATTTGAAAAGATGTTCTTATATATATTCTATCTAAAAATAAATAATGTAAAATGTAAGCATGCACAATTTCTGAGATAGCCAGATTACCTTCTTTTCTAGTTTCTGCAAGGGTACATTCATCTAGATTCATCTAAATGCTGGCACCAACCTAGGACCTCAGTGAAAGAAAGACATATTCACAGTTTCCCATGTGCATGATGGGCAAGCTTAAGTTAGACATCGACTTTGTGCAGGGCTTTGTAAACAGCTGCAGCTTAACATGCATTATTATCATTGTAGGCAGCAGTCAGTTAGTGGTGAAAGATGAGAGTCATTAAGTGAATGGGGCACTATCTCAATTCTCTGCGCTAAGGCTTCTACTTTCAAGCCAACTTATCTTAGAGGAATGTCCATGTAGAGAAAACAAGCTGCCTCCTCAAGGTATGATGGCAATGTAGCAAATGCCTTAGTCTAAGGTTCAAATCACTCAGCTCTGCCATTGCTTACAGAGGATTTTGTCTCTGGATGGTACAAATGTTCATTTGCTTGGCTGCTAACTGAAAGGTTGGCAGCTCAGAGGCCCTGTAGAAGAAAAGTCTGGTGGTCTCCTTCTGAAAAATCAGCCACTGAAAATTCTACAGAGTACAGTTTTCCTCTGACACACACGGCTTGCCATGAGTCAGGGGTGATTTAATGGCAATCGGTTTTTGGTACGATAACTTAACCTTTAAGTGAGCCTTAGCTTTTCCATTTTAAAAATTTAAAGTTTACAATGCTTCTTCATTTACTAAGAGTGTGTATGTGTATGTGAATCCAATAATTAATGAATGTGCAAGAACCTTGCAAATTCTAGGACATTGAATCAATGAGCACTGAGATCGTTTTCTCTCTAGCCAATATTTTGCCTAATGCTTTCACGCCTATTGATTCACTTACCCTATAAAATAGAGATGAGATTGTTGTGTTGTTTTTGTCTTTATTTTTGAGCAACTGCATGGCAGGAAAAACGTGGGTTTTGGTGTCATAAAAACATGTGTTTTATCCCAGCTCAACCACCAGCTGACTTTGCAGCCTTAAGTATGTTTCTTAATCTTTCTCTGTTCTACTTTCCTCATCTGTAAAATGGGTATAATAACATCTCATTAGTGTTGATATTTGAATTCATAGTAACATATATAAAGAGTCTGATACAGTGTCTGCTCCTCTATGGATGTTTAATTAATTGTAGTAGCTACTGTAATTGTTTATAACCCCTTTCAAATTGTCCTTTATAAGCAGAAAGAAAAGGAACCCCTTCCATCACAGTCCTACCAGACATTTCAACTGTGTCACTCAATGTGAGCACCAGGAACATGCATTTAGTGATAAGTGAACATGGATAGAGACACTACAGCTCTGCCTTATAGTAAGTCCCACAAGCCAGCACTTTAGCACTTCTGCTGCCACCCAACAACTGTCCAGGGAAACTGCATGGATTTCAGACAAGTGCTGCTTAACAAATAGTCATTTGAAAATCTTAAGAAACAATGAGAGAAAACCTTCTTTTGAAAATCTCTTCCTAACCAACAACAATTTACAAAAGCATGAGGAATTAAATACTGGGATTAGATCCAAATCTAAACTCCTGACACTGATACCCAGCTACATTCCCTTCCATGTGGTATAATTTCTGTAAAACCACATGGACCATTTTTTCTCTCCTCCATATATCATTATTATTCTTTTTTAAGACTACTTTTTAGATACAATTTTAAGTTATGGACTCCTAGTTCTGAAGGTGACCTGGAAGATCATAGACTATATTCTGTTGCTACTCTACAGATGTTAAGGGAAAACATAAAATTGAAAAGTGAGGTCCAGAGAAGATACTCAAAGTCAGAAAGCTCATTTATGAAACATCAAAACTTTTTTCCACCTATACTACCTACCAGACCAATACTTTATTTCCTATATGCTTCTAAGAACAGACTCTGTAGAAGGAGATAAGCAAGCGAAGAAAACCCAAAAATGCTAGAAGTTGGAGGGTTAGGTCAATAAATAAGCACTTTAGTTGTTTTATTTGTACTTTCAGCTTTGCCATTGGGAATCTTGAGTTAGTAACTTCCTTTAGGATCACAGTTTACAGCTAATAAAATGAGGGAAATTGATTCAGACACTCTCTAAAATCCCTTCCAGCTCCAAAAATCTATATTTCTTACTAATCCCCTCATTTATTGAATTCTACTTACAACACATAGGAATAATTTATACAAACTTTCATAATTAACATTTTTTTCCCTGCAATAAATTAGAAGAAACAAATCCTGAACTCTGAATCTATACCACAGAGTCCCCTGTGTCTCAAGTCGTATGGGCTCTAGGGCTCTGCCAAATATACAGAACGTGCCCCTTATCAATTTGTGTTTAGGTTAGTGTGGTAGTTAAGGTTAAGTGTGTCAACTTGGCTGGGCCTGGTTTTGAGTAGCTGGGTAGCTGTATATAGTTATTCCCCATGATAAGGCTGGTAATCATCTCCAAGGTAGAGTCTACTGTGAGGAGCTGAGGAGCTGCCTTAGGGATGTGGTCTGCTTCCTGTATATAAGGAGAAGCTTTGAGGAAGGTCTGGAGTTTTTGACACATCTGGATCCTGCATTTGGCTGTCTGCATCTCAGTGGTCTGTTATGTTGTCTGCTGATCTTGAGACTATTTCTGGACTTGAACTAGTGGTCTGCTGTGTTGATTGATAATTTTGGGACTGTGCCGTTTTACTTGTCAACTTTGTATTTGTCAGCCTCAGCACCAGCAATTATCTGAGTTAAGAAAAGCCTCCAGCTCCAGTGGGCTGGGAGTAAGAGGTAGAGCTGAAGCCCAAGGTCAAGGGGCTTTCACCCAGCCTCTGGAGCTGGCACTTTGAACTCAGATATCCAGCTTCCTAAACCATTAGAGAATAAATCCCTGTTTGTTAAAGCCACTCACTTGTGCCATATCTGTTAAAGTGGCACAAGGAAACCAAAACAGTTGATGTGCATGGTAAGCTCTCCCCTTTCTGAGGTGATCTATGCCAGTGAATATTTGTACAATGTCTCATCAAAAGGGGTCCAAAATGTTAAAAATAAATAATTCATGGCTGGTAAATAAGAGATGATTGGAAAATTTTGGGGGAAAGATACTCAGCATGCATTTTCTTTGATGCCTCATATTTTTCTGGAGAATGTGTGTCCAGTATGGTTCCTGAGAGGAGAAGCAAAAATACTGAACTTTCATCCAGAATGTTGATATGTTATGTAATAGTTTGGGGTGATTTTTTAAGTTTATGTTTCTGCTTTATACTCTTTTTTCTGCAGTGTTTTTATCGTTGCTTTGTGTTCTGTTCTTAAAAAACTAAAACTGTTAACTGGGGTATTTCTACAGGTGATCCACAAAAAAGTTATAAGATTTAATTGCTGGATACTATTAGACCCATTCAGTGAAAATAGAATGCAAAACATAAAATAAGAGTGTTCTCCCTGCAGAGAGAGTGGACAAGCTAAACTGATGTTCTGAAAAACCAACATTCAAATGAGAACAAGTTGCAAAATCAAAGTCAAGAGCAAACTAGGTCTCAAAGATCCAAATTCCTAACTTCTCAGACTCTGCCCTTTGGATTCCAGAAAAGGATCCAGCTCTTTCTCAGGGAACCTATTTTTCCTCTTTAAAGCCAAATCCCTGACTTGGATTCCATTCGTGTTTCAGAATCCTGCCTTTATGACACTAAAGACCAGAACCGCTTACCCAAGGAAATGCCAAAATGCAGTATCTCTGATGTTGACTCACTTTCATGTTATTCAGAAGAACAGATTCTTAGTGAACCTCACACTGGACCCTTGCAATAAGTAAGCAGTGTAAATTTTGGGACAATTCTCAGGCATTTCCTAGCAAGGATGGAGTTCTGTCTTCTGCAGGAATTCCTAGGCAACAATTTCCTAAGGAGGCATTTCTCATTTAAATATAGCCTCCTGGCAACCAAATATTTATATGGGAGAAATTGGGAGTGGCTCTGTCCAATCAGGCACCTGGGTTCATTCCATTACTCAAAAATAACAGGATTGTGACATTTGGGAAATGCCTCCCCCCCAGAGGTTTGCCAAGAAATAGCTCAGCAATACCCCACAATCCACCCATCCCTGTCAACACGCTTCTCTAGGTATTATGAGTGAGTGGACGGCACCCCACCCAAGATCAAATCCAGGGCATTCTTGGCACAGGTTCCCAAAGGCAAAGTCAAGAGCATACATGACAAAATCCTTGCCCGCTGTCCCATTTTTTACAGCATGTGATGTATGTAACTTGATCCCTGCTGAGGATCCATAAGCCCCAGGGCAATTCTGTTTTCAGACCTTTTCTCCTTCCAACCAAAACTCAAGTGACTTTGCTCCCTTTGGATCAGAGGCCATGAATCAGTGTTGCCCAAGAGAGGATGACACTTAGTATCTCATATATAACCTCTGGTTTCCACACTTGGCCAGGCATCCAACACCTCTCACCAGGACTGACTCAATGACCTGATGACACTGCCTCCCATTCCTCAGTACTCCAACCCATCCAATATACTGTTGCCTGTTCTAGTTTTTATTCACTATTAAGTGAGCACACACCTGCCATGCACTCATATGGTGTTATAGGTTATAGAGATTCAAAGATGCATAAATTCTCCCTACTGTAAATCCGTTATGATTCCCTTTGGCCAATCAAAGTAAATAAAACTTCCCTATTGTGCCATTCAACATTGTCCGTGAACTTGTCTGGCCTCTCTCTCCATTCTCTCTCTTTGGGTTCCAGAATCCAAAAAAATAAGTTGTAGCTTCTGAAACAATTTACAAACTTCTGTAAAATGAGCATAATAACATCTCACTAGTTCATATCTTTGATCATACTCTTCCTCCACCCTGTGAGTCACTTTACCCTTCTTTATCAAAACTATTCAGTCGATTATCTCCTTGGTTAAAATTCTCATCTAAGTAATGATAAAAATAACAACAATGACAATAATTGCTCTCATGATACATTGCTTACCTTTCATTTAGGGTGTGTCACGTTCTGCCTCATATTAAAATTGGTTTCCTGTATATTTACTCTCCTACTCCCTACCTAGAACACAAGCTCTCTGAGGACATGACCAATATCTCATTTTTCTCTGTATCCCTGCAGAGATTATTAGGACATTGATTTGCTTTTTTTTAAGCAACATTTCAAAATTAAACCTTTCAGCTTCTGGGTAGCAATATCTAATGTATCATGAAAGGGAAAACACAACAAAAACACCTTAAAATTGTAACTGTGAAATAGCTGAAACAATTTTGAACTTAAAAAAAAAAGTCAATAACCTAATAGTCAGAACTACAAGTTATGTTTTGTACTAGAACCAGCTTCTTTTGCCTGCTGCCCCAATATTAAATGGTACAAAATAGAGCCATTGGTGTTTTACTTAGTCATGTGTTGGACTTAAGGCCACTCCTCTATCTATACCTGAAAAATACTCACTGTTTATATATGTCTCTTCTTGGTATGACTTGGGGGATGCCAAGAGCATTTTGATAAATGCTTTCCCTGCTTAGAGAAGCAGTTCCCCTAATTCCTATGAATGGGGCTTAGGCTCTTATCAACCTATAAAATTCCTTTTTCCACCAGAGAACAGGCTTCAGTCATCCATTAGTTTACCACTAAATAGCAAGACTTGAGTCTAGTGAATGATTAATCATCCCTTTCATATAACTAGCCCACTAGATGATTTAGCTTGTAAGGGAGTAGCTGTCCACTAGCATTTTCCAATGCCTTTAGAACACTTGTAGAATAACTGTTATCTTCCTAATAAAAGTAGAACAAATTTGGAAAAGGAAACCAATATGTATGAAGAACCTATACTGCTCATCAGCTTGGCAGTTCTCATTTAATTTTCACAATTCTATGGGGTAGATATTATTATTTTCATTTTATACCTAAGTGAAAAATCTATGATTGGAACCATGCATTATAGAATTCTAAACCATATGAACATTCAGCCACACTAAACTGCCTTCGTCACCATCCCTGAGCTTCAGGAGTTGTCAGGATTCCCTCTTCTATTCTGTGGATCTATTAGGATTAGGTTTGGTTGAAAATAACAGAAAAATCAGAAACAATAACAAACGGGCATGCTCTCTCTCACAGGTGAGCAGTGCTGCAGTGTAAGCTCCACAGACTGCCATCCCTAGGTTTGATCCTTCTACTTGTGGGCCCAGATGTGGCTGGAGCATAACATCCATGCCATATGTAAGGGACAGAGAAGAGCATTACCTTGTCTTTTGAGGAGTTTCCCCAGAAGACATCTTTTGCTTATACTCACTTGGCCACAACTTATTCAAAGGGACAGACTTACTTCAAGAGATCCTGACAAAAATACTGCTTCAATTAGTTGTATGGTTGCTTCCAATAACTTAGGATTTTTGTTGATTGGCAAGATGAGAGAATGTAACTTAGAATCAATACCATAACATTTTTATATTTAAGAGACATTTCTTCTATTGTAAAAGCTAAGTCCAAGTTTTAAAGACAGAATTTTAGGGATTCTAAGTGAGATAGGGAAAGGTAGGGGGAAAAATAAAAAGGGACTTTTTTATTTGTGCCTGAAGACATTCTACAGAGAAGGTACACATTGTTGCTTCTTACCTGATTGGAAAGAGAAGAGGTGCCACTCGTCATGACTCCTCAGTTTGATGCTACTCTTTGGAATCAGGGACTCATGTCACTACAAGTTACACTATTCGCTAACATTGACAATCATATTATGACTCTGTGACCCTAAGCACTGAAAAGATTATGGTGGTCCTCTACTCATGCAGAAATCAACATACCAAAAATGTTAAATCAAAAAGTGAAAAGTGTTCATTAATGTTGAAATTAAAATAACTTCTTCATAGATTTAGAAATTTTTAATAAGTGTACTAAGGTTAAACTTCTGTCATTTTTTAGTGGTCTCTTACCTTAAGCCTGTGTTTATCTGTCTACTGAGTAATGCAGCGCTGATTACAATTTTCTTGTATTCCAGTTGGTATTTTTTCCCAAATCTTCTTATTTTAACATGATACAGTCATACATATTTATGTAAATAATTATTAATTTTAGGGGAAAATATTATGCCAATTTTTTAATTTTCTAATATAATAATATTAATTGTTGTTGTTGTTATGTGCCATCGAGTCGGCCCCAACTTGGGGAGGAAGAAATGAGAAACCACGTAGTTACTCCATTAAAAAAAAAAAAATGATTCTTGTTCATTCAGTCCTCTCACCCCTCCATATAAAATTAGAAATTTCTTTACTTTGTACTAAAAAAAGAAAAAAAAAAGCTATTTTGGTGAGATAAACACTTCATGAAACAGATAATTCTAGTAGTAATTCACACCTTAATATAAAAAAGAATTCAACTTACTTTGTATCTTGCTGGATGTTTTAAACCAACAGAGAAAGTAGGAATGATTTAAAATTGGAACTATGAAATTTATGAGTGGATCCAGGGAATTTGAGTAAGGACAAAAGCAAAGGAAGGGAATAGTAGAGGAGAAAGGGACAGAATGCATCAGTTAAAACTGAATAAAGGAGACTAATCACCAGCTCTGGCCTTATGTCTCCTCCTGCCCTATCCTCCCCTTGTGTCCTGTAAAACAAATGTACAAATGCTGAGGTTTGCCATAAATGTTCAAATTTTCTAAAGCAAAAACTATTTTTGAAAAGGTTTGCTGGTCCGCTAGAGCCTGGTGGAACCACTGAGACTATGGCCCCTAGCTGCCCTTCAGGTCTGGAATTGAACCCACACCTGTGGTTTCCAGCCAAACAAAATACAGGCATGTGAGTTGAACATTTACCTCAAGTAGACACACACCCTGGAGAGAACAATCATGGGAGAAGGAAGGGCTGCTTATGCACTGGGAGACAGCTCAGGGGGCAGGAGTGTATGGAGGGATGGACACTGGGAAGAGGCAACTATGGGGAGGAACAGGGAGGGGAGCTGTTGCACTGTGGTAAGCTGTGGTCAATGTCATGAGACAAAGTATATGTGAACTGCTGTATGGAAAGTGAATTTGCTCTGTAAATCTTCACCTAAATCACAATTTAAAAAAACAAACAAACAAACTATTTTTGGTCTCTGTATTTTTTGCTTACTGGTAAGGAGTTCTTATTTTCTCATTCCATGAAAGTAAAATTCAAAAGAAGTTTATAAAATCTTAGCTAATCTTTGACCAAAAAAGATGGCAGAGACCTTAAAGATCATCTAATTTAACCCCTCTCTTGTTGTTGTTGTTGTTGTTATGTGTTGTCGATTTGGACTCGACCGATAGCGACCCCTCCTTTGGTTTCCAAGGTGGTATCACCACTGAAGTAGATTGCCCAACCTTCCTCTGAGGAGTGGCTGGTGGGTTTGAACCATCAGCCTTCTGGTTAGTAGTCAGGTGCCTTAGGCACTACTCTACCAGAACTCCTCCGTTCATGTTACAGGAGAGTAAATTGAGATTCTAAGAGAAGAAGTAACTTTTTCAAGCACATACTCCAATTTGGAGGCAGAATTGGGACTAGAATTCAGATTTTTTTAAATTTCTATCCTAGATGTAAAGATTCCATGTTGCATTCCTAAATAGTCACCCTCATTTAACTAAGATTAACAGAGGTAAATACTCTTCTTTCTCAGAGTGAATGAGCTAAAAGGACAGTGCCACTCTCCAAACTGCCTCTCTGTGCCCAAATCTATTCTAACCACCTGCTGCATCCATTTCTAACCTAAAGTACTTCTCAAGATAGAGTGGGAGAAAAATGTGGAACAAAACTAAAAATGCTAAAAAAGGACAGGTTTATTATTCTGACAGAGACTGCTGGAACCTTCAAGACTATGGCTCTTAGTCACCCTTCAGTCCTAGAACTGAACTCACCAGTGGCTCAACTTTCAGCCAAATAATAGACAGACCTCTCTGGTAGCATGGTGCCTAAGGCACTTGACTGCTAACCAGAAGGCTGGCGGTTCAAACTCACCAGCTACTCCTTGGAAGGAAGGTTGGGCAATCTACTTCCATAGTGATACTGCCTTGGAAACACAAGGAGGGGTTGTTATGAATTGGTTCTGACTCAAAGGCACATAACAACAACAACAACATGATATGAGCAATAAAACCAGGGAGGTATGCACTCCTTAGAACAAGCAACCATAAGAGACCAAAAGGGCAGCCTTTGCCTAGGTGTAAAGCTCAGAAGGCAGGAATGGGTAAGAAAGAAAAACAAAGGAAAATGATAACCACAGAAAGGAAGTGGGAAGAGTCCTCTTATATTGTAGGGATTGCAATCAACCTTATGAAACAAAATGTGTAGGAACTATTAAATGGAAAATCAATTTGTCCTGTAAACTTTCACCCAAATCACAATAAAAAGTTTAATAAAAAAGAAAAAAAACAATTAATGTGAACTTTACAGGTTCCTTAGTTTGGGGTAAAATGCTATCGCATCCAGATTCACTTCTAATTTTAATCCCTCAAAGCTGTTTCTATCATCACCGAGAAAATCTTCTGTTTATCTAATATCTTTCCCTAAGAAGCCCACAGTGATTCATGGACATTATCTCATTACACAATAAGTAATTATCTTAAGAGATAAGTGCGCAATTTTATTTATTTTATACACTAAATCAGAACAATTTCTCAAGAGTTTTAGAGATGGCCTCACAGTTTAGAGCAGAGGCTTTCACACTAGTTTTAACTGTGAACACTGTCACTTTCTAGTGCATGCCAATACAAATATTAGATACAGGTAGAAGTATCAGAGCTTTGAACAGCTTCATTCCAGTTCAAGCTCTTGCTGAGGATTTGCACTTCCA
>NW_006921619.1:14386206-14389479 GCF_000298275.1 Orycteropus afer afer | reverse complement strand
ATCCTTCTGTGATTGACTTATTTCACTCAGCATAATATCCTCCAAGTTCATCCATGTTATGTGGTATCTTGTGGATTCTACATTATTCTTCAGTGTTGCATAGTATTCCATTGTGTGTATATACCATAGTTTGGTGATTCCACTCCTCTGTTGATGGGCACCTAGGTTGTTTCCATCTTTTTGCTATTGTAAATAGTGCTGCGATGAACATGGGTGTGCATGTATCTGTTCTTGTCCTGGCTCTCACTTCTTTAGTATATATACCTACTAATGGAATTGCTGGGTCAAATGGTATTTCTAATTCCAGCTTTTTAAGGTATCGCCACACTGCTTTTCACAGTGATTGCATCATTTGATAGTCCCACCAGCAGTGTATGAGAGTTCCAATCTCTCCACATTCTTGCCAGGATTTGTTATTTTCTGTCTTCTTAAACTTTGCCATTTGTGCTGGGGTGACATGGTATTTCATTTTTGTTTTGATTTGCATCTCTCTGATGGCTAATGATCGTGAGCATTTCTTCATGTATTTGTTGGCTGCCTGAATATCTTCGTTGGTAAAGTGTCTATTCATGTCTCTGCCCATTTTTTAAATGGATTGTTCATCTTTTTTTTTTTTGTTAAGGTGTTAAGTGTTTTCTATAAATTTTAGAGATAAGTCCCTTGTTAGATATGTAATTATTGACAAGTATGAATTTTTTGCTGTCATTTTGCTATGCGCTTTTTCTTGGTGCTCCTGATTTCTTTGTTCCATATAATTTTCTGTGCCGAGCTCACTTTGCTTATGAATTGTGTTGTCACTTCTTCATTGCTATTGTTTTAGTATTTGCTAAATATTTTTGCTGGTCCTCTTTTTTTTATTTTGATGTGAAGGCTTATCATTTTTCTTTGAGGTTACCCTCTGATTCATAATTTTCTTCCCAAGTTTAGAACAGTCCATTCTATCTTGCAGTTGTCTTGACTTCCCTGCCATTTAGAAGTTCTGTAACTACACAATTGTTTCCCTCTTTCTGGTTTGTAGTTGTCCTCATTTGTCAATTGATGCCTCTGGTTCTCTGTTTACAATCTTGTAGGCTTATTTACTTTGAATACTCCCATAGCTGGCTTGGTTTCTGGGTTATTTCATCATGTGTGTTAATGGTTGGTTGTTGTTTGCTGTTGTTGGTTCTCTGTCCAAAGGACTTCCTTTAGTATCTCTTGTAAGGTTGATCTGGTTTTAAAAAATTCCCTTAATTTCTGCTTATCTAGAAATGTTAGATTCCCAGGTGATTCTTATGTAATCATTTGGTGATCTTGTTAAAATGTAGATTCTGATTCAGTATATTTGGGGTAGAAATGCAAATTCTCAGCATGTGGTTGAACCAGAATGAACTGGTTCAAAGCCCTGAGAATTACTCTTCTGCTCCAAAATGGACATAGCTTATCAACTTCTAAAATAAACCACATCTCTATTTCAGTGTCCCACCAAAGAAGAACAAAACACAGTTGCAGTCAAGTTGGTTCCAATTCATGGCAAATTCCATGTGTGTCAGAGTAGAACTGTCCTCCATAGGGTTTTCAGTGGCTATGATTTTTCAGAAGCATATCACCAGTCCTTTCTTTCAAGGCATTTGTGAGTTGATCGAACCTACCAACTTTTGGTTGTTCACTTAAATGTTTGCACCACCCAGTGATTCCTTTGGTGTTCCACAGACATTTTGTATTCAGTAGACTCAACTCATGTTGTCCTATTTAGAGTTCCTCAGAGGTGTATGCATGAAGATTAAGGAGCAAGCCATGGTATTTTCAATCATCTAATATGCATGTTAGAGCTGGACAATGAATAAGGAAGACCAAAGAGGAGCTGATGCTTTTGAGTTGTGGTGTTGGTGAAGAATGCTGAAGGTACCACGGACTGCCAAAAGAACTATCAAATCTGTTCTGGAGGAAGTGCAGCCAGAATGCTCCTTGGAAGCAAGAATGGCCAAACTTCATTTGACCTACTTTGGCTATATTGTCAGAAAGGACCATTCCCTGGAGAAGGATATCATGCTTTGTAAAGTGAAAGGTCAATGAAAAAGGGAAGGCCCGCGACAAGATGGATTGACACAGTGGCTACAATAATGGGTTCAGGTATAGCAAGTATTGTGAGGTTGGCACAGGACCAGGTAGTGTTTTGTTCTGTTATACATAGGGTCAGTATGAGTCAGAGACTACTGAACGGCACCTAACAAAAACAATGGAGGTCTAAGGATACTTCCCTCCTTTGTGCACACTCTTGGCTCACCTCAGAAAACTCTCTCTAAAACCACTACTGCCATCACCCACTTCACCTTGTTAACTTTTTCTCATCCTTCCAATCTCAGCTCCAGAATCTCTTCCTCAAAGAAGACTTCCCTGATCTTCTCCCTTCAACTTAGGTCAAACTCCTGTCAAAAATACGTTAATATCCCTCTTATGGTAGGATACCTCTGAAACAACCCCGATGATGCCTGTTTTCTGGTATTCCTTCCCTGTGTAATCCTCTTCCTGTGAGAGTTCACTGGATTTAGTGACTTGTCTCTAGCAAATAGAATGTGATGGACTTGATGATAGACTATGGCTTCCATCTTGCTTAGATTCTCTTGCTTTTTCTTGCTCTCTCTTATTTGCTCTGAGGGAAGTCAGCAACCATGCTGTTTGTGTTGTTATTGTTCAATTGCTGTTCAAGTTGATTGTAACTCATGGTGACTACACATGTGCAGAGTAGAACTAAACCAAAAAACCAAATCCACTGTCATCGAGTCGATTCCGACTTATAGAGATCTCCATTGGGTTTCCAAGGCAGTAAATATTTACAGAAGTAGATTGCCCAGTCTTCCTTCCATGGAGTAGTTGGTTGGTTTGAACCATCAACCCTGTGGTTAGCAGTCAGATGCCTTAGGCACTGAACCACTACTCCATAGGATTTTTAAGGCTGTGACCTTTTGGAAGTAAATCACCAGACCTGTCTTCTGAGATGCCTCTGGGTGGGTTCAAGCTACCAATTTTTTGGCTAGTAGTCAAGTGCTTAACCACCCAGGAATTCCATGTTGTTAGCAGTCCTATGGAAAGGCCCACATGGCAAGGAACCTATTTCTCTACCCAAGAAGAACCTGAGCCTACCAAAAATCACATGAGTGAGCTTGAAAGTGATCCTCCCCTAGAAGAGCCTTGAGATGACTGCAGTCTTGGCTGGCACCTTGCTTGAACCTTTATGAGAGATCCTGAGTCAGAGGACCTAGCTAAGCCATGCCTGTAGTCCTGATCCAAAACTGA
>NW_006921619.1:14381097-14385380 GCF_000298275.1 Orycteropus afer afer | reverse complement strand
TGCCAATTGAGTTTGATGTCCCCTGTGACCATGGTCCCAGGCCCTCAGGATCAACTACTCAGTCGCTGTGGGTAACTGGCTGTGACCAAGCAGTGATCATAAGCTAGCCCCTTGTCAGTTGTACTATACTCCTGGGGATTCTGAGGGGGCAATTTGTTTTAATGTTGTTGTTGTTGTTGTTGTTAGATGCCATTGAGTGGGCTCTGATTCACAGCTCTGACCCTATGTACAACAGAGTGAACATTGTCTTGACCTGCGCCAGCCTGACAATCCTTGCTATGCTAGAACCCATCATTGCAGCCCTGTGTCAATCTAGCTTGTTGAGGGTCTTCCCCTTTTTCACTGACCCTCTACTTTACCAGTCATGAAATCTTTAAGGACTGGTCCCTTCTGACAATATGACCAAAGTAGGTGAAACAAAATCTGGCCATACTTGCTTCTAAGGAGTATTCTGACTACACTTCTTCCAGGACAGATTTGTTCATTTTTCTGTTAGTCCATGCAAGGTATTTTCAGTATTCTTTGCCAACACCACAATTCAAAGGCATCAACTCTTCTTTGGTCTTCCATATTCATTGTTCAGCTTTCACATGCATATGAAAAGACTGAAAATACCATGGCTTGAGATAAGTGCACCTTAATCTTCAAAGTGGTATCTTTGCTCCTTAACACTTTAAAGAGGTCTTTTGCAGCAGATTTGCCCAGTGCAATATGTCATCTGATTTCTTAACTGCTACTTCCATGGGTATTGATTGTGAACTCAAGTAAAATGAAATCTTTGACAACTTCAATCTTTTCTCCATTTCTTATGATGTTGGTTATTGGTCCAGTTGTGAGGATTTTTGTTTTCTTTATGTTGACATGTTATCCATAACAAAGACTGTAATCTTTGATCTTCATCAATAAGTACTTCATCTTCAATTTCAGCAAGAAGGTTGTGCCATTTGCATATTGCAGGTTGTTAATGAGTCTTCCTCCAATCCTGATGCTGCATTCTTCTTCACATAGTTCAGCCTTTCAGATTATTTGCTCAGCATACAGATTGAATAAGTATGGTGAAATAATACAAACCTGTTGCACACTCTTCCTGATTTTAAACCATATGGTAGTCCCTTATTCTGTTCAAATGACAGCTTCTTGGTCTATGTACATGTTCCTCACAAGCAAAATTAAATGCTCTGGAATTCTCATTCTTCACAATGTTATCCATAATTTGCTGTGATCTCTACAGTCAAATGCCTCTTGTTCTGGTTACCTAGTACTGCTCTTACAAGAATATACCACAAATGGGATGGCCTTAACAAACAGGAGTTTATTCTCTTACAGTTTGGAGACTTTAAGTCCAAGTGCAAAGTGCCAGGCTCTAGGGACTGGGTGAAAGCCCCTCAACCTTGGGGTCCAGCTCCACCTCCTGCTCCCAGCCCACTGGAGCTAGAGGTGTATCTTCACTCAGACAGCTGCTAGCTGCTAAGGCTGACAAACCCAACATCAACAAATAAAAAGGCACAGTCCCAATGTTACCAAAGCACACAGAAGGCCAGTAATTCAAGTCCATTGTAAGTCCCAAGGTCAGCAGAGCATGGCAGGCTGCTGAACAATGACACAGTTACATGCAGGTTCCAAGTGTGCCATAAGCTAGAGACCATTCCTAAAGCTATGGCTTATATACGGGAAGCAGGCCACATACTCAAAGGCAGCTACTCAACTGCTCATAATAGATTCCACCATGGAGTTGATTACCAGTCTCATCATGGAGAATACTACATCCAGCTGCCCAGCCATTCAACCAGGCCTAGCCAAGTTGACAAAAAAATATAACCACCACACCTTTGCATAGTCAATAAAACACAGATAAACATCTTTCTGGTATTCTTGGCTTTCAGCCAAGATCCATCTGACATCCACAATGGTATCCCTCATTCTATATGCTCTTCTGAATCCAGATTGCATTTCTGGAAGTTCCTTGTCAATACACTGGTGCAATTGTGTTTGAATTATCTTTAGCAAAATTTTACCCATGTCTGATATTGCTCCATAATGTCCACATTCTGTTGGATGACCTTTCTTTAGAATGGGCACAAATACTGATCTTTTCCCGTAGGTTGGCCAGATTCCAGTCTTCCAAATTTCTTGGTATAAACAAGTAAGCACCTCCAGTGCTTCATGCATTTGTTGAAACACCTTAATGAATATTCTGTCAATTTCTGGAGACTTTTTTTCCACCAGTTCCTTCAGTGCAGGATTGATAATTCACATATCCCAAATATCTTTCCTTAAATGTACTTAATGCTTTTGTTATTTTATATTTATCAGTATGCTTATTGGTTTACTGCATGATTTTCTCCTTGATTATGAGCTCCATGGAGGCATAAACTAATTTTGCACACAAAGTATCACAGTGCCCAGCACAGCACCTGGCACATGGTGAGTCTCAACAAATTTTAGGTGAATGAATCATTTATCCCAACCACCATCTTCTCCCATAGGTTCTCAGGCACCCAAATGATAAACCTGAAGTACATCTTCCACTTCTAGGCTCACAGTCCCTTCCCCGTCTTCCTTCTCCCACACCATGTCAATTGAATCCAGTCTTCACCTGTCAAAGACTCTACTTCACACACACTGACCCAGTCCAGGTCCTTATAGTTTCCCAACTCTACTGTCAGAGAACCATTCCCACAACTGTCCCTTATCACCAGTTACTGTTTTCTCCAAAGTATCTCTTATGTTATAGTCAATCTTATCTCCTTCAAGTAAAATGCCACGTATTTTGGCAAATCAATGAATCCCTTTCTATGATGACTAAAACACAAACTCCTTATTCAAATCCTTTTAGAAATTTCCACCACAATCTCCCAAAATGCTAAGACCCAGTCACATGGGAACTTCGCATCACCCCAATAGCTGGTCATCTGTCTGCTTCTGCCTGAACTGCTCTGCTCCTCCTTGTCTCTCTATCCAAATTCTGCACATCCTCCAAAGACCTCATCTTATTCTACCTCCTCCGTAGACCTTCTCAAATCTTCTATGGAAATTCTCTCTCCTTCTCTGTGCTCAAAGCACTATTTGTTTTCTACTGGAAGACTCAGCACAGCCTGTTTTGGATTAAAACATGTATGTACATGTGTCTTTCTTCCTGTGAGACTGTGAATATCTTGATGGTAGCATCCATGTATTGTCACTTTGTCATACAAGATGTGTGGCATATGGCTAGGACTCAGCAAAGATCACTTAATGTAATCAAATTACTGCTTAGAAAGAGCATAAATCTGCTTTATATTTTCAAAATGCTGCTGGGAGGGTGAGTTGTTAAACTAGTGGCATTTCTTACTTTTTTTTTTTTTTTTTTTAAGCAAAGACCACAAACCACCTTTGAAGCCAAGAAAAAGATGTGATTGGAGGGAAATAAATCGGTACCTTTAATCCTCCACTGAGTTTGGAAAAACAACAAAACGCCAACTTCCACCAGATAATTTCTTCTTAATTAAAAGTTAGCCAGATTCTTTTAGAGCATTCCTTCTTCTGGTCATGTCAACAAAAAGTAACCAATACCACTCACATTCCCCACCCTGTGCCCCCACCCCTACTCTAGGAATTATGCAACTCTTGGGGGTGGCATACACTTTGGCTGTTTGGTCTGTGCTCTCATAATTAGATTGTCTAGACAGGAGATGTTGCTGGAGCTATAGGAAAATATTTTACAAGGTGTTCCGCAGAACCACACTTATAACAGTGATTAGAACTCACTGACAGATGCAAAGCCAGCAGAATTGGCCTGAGCCGCAAGCCGATTTCACTCAGAGGAGGGGCTCTTTGAAGCTCTTATATGAAGAAGAGAGGCAAAATTACAGATCTGAGGGCTCAGAGCAGCTCTCCAGCCTTTGGGTTCAAGGGAGCAAAGTTGAGGTGATGTAGTAATGTCTGGGATGTCCTCCTCCCCGCCTCCATGAGCTGACACTAAGTCAATAGAGGGCAGCTGTTAGCTGAGGCTCCCAGCAGCCTCTCTACAAACAGAAGCCCTGGATGCCATGGCCAGCAGTTTCTCGGGCATCATTTCTGCAGAACTGCTCATTCCTTGTATTTTGCAGAATGCACATTTAAACAGCCTAAACAGATAATGTGGGATGCTTACTCTTGCAGAAGACATTTCTTGGCCTGACCTTCATGCTTAGCTTTTGTTGGCATATCAATGTGACAGCAACAATATTTTCCAGGAGAAACCCTCTTTAGCAACATTTTTCACAGGATGAACTGATTAGGTAAGATCATTTAGCTCTCCAAGA
>NW_006921619.1:14379313-14380462 GCF_000298275.1 Orycteropus afer afer | reverse complement strand
TTTTGAAGACTATGAGGGCAATGGTGGTTGAGTGGTAGACTTCTTGCCTTCTTGTAGGAGTCCAGGGTTTGATTCCCAACCAATCTACCTCATGTGCAAATATCACCCATCTGTCAATGGACGTTTGTGTGTTGCTATGCTACTGAACAGTTTTCAGTGTCCAGATTAAGATGGACTAGGAAGAAAGACCTGGTGATCTACTTGCAAAAAGCAGGCAATAAAAAGCCTATGGGTCACAGTGCAACCCACAACTGATCATGAGGATGTCATTGAACCAGGCAGCTTTTTGTTCCACTGTGCATGGGGTTGCCATGAGTTGGGAGCCAACTCAACATAAGTTAGCAACAACAGGGATTGGTCAGATGATGACAAAAGGGGGCCTGAAAGGTCTCATGTGTCAGATCTTACCATCATCAATATATATGATTATTTACAGGTCACTCAATCACTCAGAGTCTCATTTTCCTCATTGTGATCTCTTGTGAGAATATAAAAAATAAATTGGGAGAGTTAATAGGTAATTTTTAATATGATATTTAGAATTCTTTAAATGACAGCTTTGTTTAGTACTCTGCAATTTACACTTTCATAGCCATCATTTCAGTGTACAGTGTCCTCATGAGTTAGGATGAATTAAGAATTTTCTTATTAATATTTTATAGATCAGAAATTATTAAAGTGAATTAAAGAATTAAAGTGAATTGCCCAAATTCAAACAGCAAGAAAATGGTGTAGTAATGATTAGTAATTCTGATACAAGTCTAGTCCTTCCCTCCCTCCTTCACCTTTCTGAAAGGTTATTAGACACAATTGGATTATGAAAATTAGCTTTCAATTAAAATCTAGGAAATAATTCAATTACGATAGAAATAATATATAAGGTTCCATCTTAGATAAGGAATGATACAAAAGATATGCACTAGCACCTAGTTACCCTGGAGGAAAAACTAGGCCCTTTGCCATTTCCTGGTTCCACTTCTGGTGAATGCTCTAATCCAAAGAGAATCTGCCTTCATCCCACAAATAAATGAACCACAGCCTTTAGTGTCTCCCACCATAGCCCTTCCCTTTCACATCAAGCCAAAGGCAAATGGTTAATAAAACAAAACAACTCTGTTTTGTAAACACCAGTATATGGGATATGTTGGC
>NW_006921619.1:14377275-14378318 GCF_000298275.1 Orycteropus afer afer | reverse complement strand
TTCCTTGGAAGGAAGATGGAGCAATATACTTCCCCACAGGTTTACAGCCTAGGAAACCCAGTGGGGGTTGCTATGAGTCCTATGAGTTGGAATCAACTGGATGGCAGTGAGTTTTTTCCCTTTGTTTTGTTTGTTTCTTACTAGATGAGGAAACAAAGTTAATAGTTATAAAACTGGGACTAGAACTCCTACTGTACTCATTGCCTAATTCTCTTCTATCAAAATTTGATTTAAAAACTCTGAGTGTAACTTAAATACTTTCATTTAATCACACTATATTCCCACCTCTGGGGGTCCAGAGGAAGCCCTTTAGCATTTTGCATGCTGCCAACTGCTGGCCCAGGCTTTCTCACTCTAACTCCAGGATGCAAATCTCGGTAAAGCCACAGATTAATTAGGAGGGCTGGAATTACACCAACTTGTTGTGGTAACAATTGGACACCTCATGCAAAATAAAGTATTCCATGAAATACAAATTTGGTAAGTAAAAGTCTTCTAAATCTAGTAAAAGAAAACAGGTGAAAGACGATAGAATATGTCAATAGTATAAATATGCAGATTTCTCATCTTTCAGAATGAAGGTTCAAAATACACTATTTAAGATGGTGCATCAAATGCAAGCATGTGGTTTAAATGAACAGCCACTAAAGTAACTAATAATGATAATATAAGCAACTTTTTTGGGAAAAAAAAAGGAATGATAGAAAATTAGAAAAAGAATATGAAGGAAGTGGGCTGATGTCTACGGGTTCATATTAGGGAGTCAATAGATAATATTCTAAAAATATAGGATTAAGAATATTAGGATATGTTATACTTATAAAATTAATCACCAGTAGAAAGAAAAATGGACTATAAAGCTTCCACATTATTAGAGAGAAAATAAACTCATTATTCTTTTTAATAACTTTTGTTCTTACTTAAATCAATTCGGTGAAAATTTAAAAACTCAATCAGTGATTTTCTATGAAAATACAAATTATAAGATGCTGGATAAAGTGGGAGAACAATGTGGAACAAAACTCAAAATAATAAAAAAGAAC
>NW_006921619.1:14372500-14374068 GCF_000298275.1 Orycteropus afer afer | reverse complement strand
TCATAGCGACCCCTCCTTGGGTTTCTGAGGTGGTATCATTATGGAAGTAGATTGCCCAACCTTCCTTCTGAGGAGTGGCTGATGGGTTTGAACCACCAGCCTTCTGGTTAGCAGTAAAGTTCCTTAAAGCACTAAGCTACCAGAGATCCTACCTACAAACATAACAATTTAAATGAAATTCACACAATCTTTGAAATACAGAATTTACAAAAGTTAACACAAAATGAAAGAAAGAATATGAACAGCCCTGTATTTACAAAATAGTTTAACTTTATTATCAAAAATATTTCCAAGAAAACTTCATGACTAGATGATTTCCTTGTAAATTCTATCAAACATTCAAGGAAGAGATAACATCATTCATACATAATTTTAAATAAATAAAGGGTTTTATAAGGTCAGCATAACCCCAACACCAAAACCTGACAAAGACATTACAAAAAGTGAAAATAACAGACTAATATTCCTCATGAACATGCACACACAAATGCTTAATAAAATTAGTAAACTGAAGCCAACAATGTAGAAATAGGATGATGATATACCATGAAAAAGGGTGCTTATTTTAAGAATGCATAGTTGATTTAATATTTGAAAATTCTAATAAACATGAATTTTTGAATTAGGCAAGCTGATGGAAAAATTATTATGCATATATAAACATATAAACATATAGATTCTAAAAAATGAGACTAATGAAAGGGAAGTAACCCTACCATACATTAAAGCATAATATAAGGTTCCAATAATGAAAACAGTTTTGTACTTGAGTACACAGACAAATAACTAGAATGAAATGGAAAATCCAGAAATAGACACAAATACTGGAAAATTAATACAAGATAAAAGTGGTATTTTAAACCAATGGGGATAGATGGAATATTAATAAATGATATTGAGACTTCTAGACTGCCATCTAAAAGAAAAATAAATCTGATTGCATATTGTACTCCTTACTCAAAGCAAATTCTAGATTACACATAAATGCAACTATGTTTAAAATGAAATCATAAAAATACTAGAAAAAACTATGAACTTTATATTATAACTTCAGTGTGAAGAAAGTCATGAAAGACTGACAAATTTGACAACCTAAAAATTAAAAATATTTCCACATAATATAAAAGAGCATTAGGAAGCCAAAAGAGATATGACAACTAGGGGAAAAAAAATATTTGCAACATAGTGACAGATCAGAGGTCATATTCTTCTCTCTCTCTCTCTCTCTCTCTCTCTCTCTGTATATATATATATACATATATAAAGAACTCCTACAAATCAATAAGAAAAATTCCAATGGCCAATAGAAATGAATTGGGCTATGATTATGAATAGGTAACTCACAGAAAAAATAATTAAAATGGCTTTCTAACTTAAAAAAAAAAAATACTTGCTTCAAATTATCATAGGAGCCCTGGTGGCACAGTGGTTAAAGCACTTAGCTGCTAACCAGAAGGCCATCAGTTTAAACCCACTAGCTTCTCTGCAGGAGAAAAATGAGGCATTCTGCTTCCACAAAGATTTGTTGTTGTTATGTGCCGTTGAGTCAGACCTGACTCATAGCAACC
>NW_006921619.1:14370075-14371890 GCF_000298275.1 Orycteropus afer afer | reverse complement strand
ATATGACAGAGTAGAACTGCTGCCTAGGGTTTCCTAGGCTGTAATCATCATGGTTGCAGATTGCCAGGTCTTTTCTCCCTAAGAGTAGCTGAGTGAGTTTGAACCACTGACCTTCCAGTTAGCAGCCAAGAGCTTAACTATTGCACTACCAGAATTCCTTAGGTAACTCTTATCCAGCCTCAAATGTTGGCTCAGATGTTTCTCCTCCAGGAAGGCTGCCCATGTTTTCTGCCACACAAATTTGAGAAATTTCTTCCATGCTCCCACAGCTCTTTCTACCTTACATGTAACTATTGTCAGCTTTTCTTATTAATGTACAAAAGTACTTACAGTTTTATCCCTGGTGCCTAACACAGAGTAGAAACTCAGTGACTGAAGAAATAAGCCATGAGATTTCACTGTTCTCCCCTGCTGTTTTCCCAGGTAATAGAACTGAGCTGAGCATCATGACAGTTTCCCACCCCATCACATCTCTCCCTTAAGTCGAAGATCTCAGACTCACTTATCCAGTGACATCCCAGGGAAGGCAAACTTGCCCAGGCAGATGCGACAGACAGCACTCAGGGGGATCCTCTGCAGCTTCACACAGCTAAGCATAATGAAGTCATATTTGCAAATCATGAGAGTCTTATCTGTGACCAGCACAATCCTCTCCTTTTCATTGTTCCAGTGGTTTATCCTGTAGGAATAATCACAGGGAAGACAAGTTGATGGCATAGCTTTCCCAAGTCAGATAATAGCATTCACTAAAATGTGTCTAAGGAGTTCTGGCGGCTTAGTGCCTAAGGCATATGACTGCCAGCCCAAATGTTGGCAGTTCAAACCCATCAGCCACTGTGTGTAAGGAAAACTGAGCAATCTATTTTACTAACGATTTACCACCTTGGAAATCCAAAGGGAGTCGCTATGCCTGACACAAAAAAGCGTGAAATCTGATTGCCCTGGAGAAAGGTGGGACTGAGGAGTACATAATGCCATCACCTCTCTGTCAGCCTGGCCCCAGAGGGAAGTTGGAAGATCACAGGGAAAGGTTTTATGACCACAGGGATGTGATGATTATTCTTGACCTGGATTTTGTTAAGGAAGCACCAAAATTGTATCATGTTGGCAATCACATGAGCTATGTCCCTTCACACCATCCTAATTCTCTATGAAAATTTAATGGAGCACATCTTCCTCCAAGGACACCAGAAAGATTTCTTTTCACTAACTCCTTTGTACTTAATCCTTACCACAAATTTTACTCACTATGTTCTAGATTACGCTAATCTCCAAAAGTCATGTTGCTGATAGGAAATAAACACAGATCTTGACTCCTAAGAAATCACTGTTCTGAGATCATTCCATTATATCCTTGCAATGGAAATATAGTGGAATGAGTGACGTGGGGTTCTTAAGTGCTAAACACAAAGTACATACTACTTAAGTGTTTTTGGAATTGATTTGCTTCAGCTATGAGTCTTTCAGGACATGCATGGAAAATTCTGACTGAGAGTTAAGAATTTCTCCAACAACGAGAATTAAGAAATAATCAAAACAATGGCTTCTGGTTAAAAGGAAGTCAGTATGGTCTTTAGTTCCTCTCACCTACAGAACTTTTACTGTCTACTTTTACTGGTCATGCAGTGATTAAGGCATTTGACTGCTAACCAAAAGATTAGCAGCTTGAACACACTAGCAGCTCCCTGGAAGAAAGATGAAGCAGTCTGCTCCCATAAAGATTTACAGTCTTGGAAAGCTTATGAAGATCACTATGAGTCAGAATCAACTCAATGGCAGTGGGCTTGGTTTTTATGGGTTATCATAGCTTATGTT
>NW_006921619.1:14355750-14369645 GCF_000298275.1 Orycteropus afer afer | reverse complement strand
TTTCACAGCAGAACTAGAACATTCATTGTTCAAGTCACAATGTAAATACTTTCATTCATATGATTTCTTAAACTTCTGTATCAACTTAAGCATCCTGATCTTTCCATCCTATGTGGCACTTAACAAAATTTCTAAGAAGGAATGATATGCAAAATGTTTAGCAACAGGTACCACATTGACACCAACCAGTGAATAGGGCAATGCCAGTGAGTATGGCTGAGTATTAACCCTGCATGTAAGTATATGTAAGTTATACATGGAATTTATATGTGTGTATATATGTGTGTGTGCATATGTGTACATATTATGCATGTTTTATAAGCATATATGTGTGTTTTACACACACACACATACATGTATATATATGTATATGTAATGTCCCAGGCATAGTAAATAGAATGTATATATATATATATCCCATGAGGGTAAAGACTATGTCTATCTACTTCCTGATAATAAGTAAATATTGTATTAATATATAAATATTTGTTGAGTAAATACATGAGTGTCAGTCCTAATTTTCTTGGAGAACTTTGGTTGGGGTGGTAAGGATAGGTGAAAGCTTCCAGTTCTTACACTTACTGAGTCTGTAATATTGGACTAGCCCTTTAACCTACCTATGGCACAATCAATGTTCCTTATCTGTAAACCGACACAATGCTAATACCTACATCATAAATTTGTGGAGAAGATTAAAGAAAATCATCTACAGTCAGTGCTATATAAATTAGGTTTTCATTTTTATTGGTGAGGACTTAACTCATGAGGTGATGTTAGGCAACTTTGATCTATGCTACTTCCTAGTGCAGTCTAAAGACATGCAGCAAGATGAATTTAGGGGTTAAATCAATGGGTAGTGCAGAGAAGAGAAGATGACAGAAAGAAGGGAGAAGCAAAGAAGAAAAGAAAGAGGGTGTGATCATTCACTGAGGTCCTATTAGGTACTGGTCATTATGTATTCATAAGGATTATTTCCAAACCTCACCACAAGCCTGTGAAGAAAGTTACATACAACGTCACTCAGATAGAATATGGCAGCATAGTAAGTGTTTTCATGTACAGAAACAGTGTGGAGTCTGAGATGTCTGCTTTAAATCTTAGTTCTCTGATCCATCCACTCCAGCCCACAGCTGTGTTCAACTGCCACTCCACTGAGAGAAAGAAAGAGGACTCTTGATAGTCTGTTAAACTCTCAGTCTTAATCAGAAAGAGATTGGGACTTTTCATTCTGAAATGTCTTATCAGATCGCTACATAAATTTCTCTGACCAGATCTCATCAACTTAGCAGCAAGTTATAACCTGTTGCTCAATAGCAAACTCTTTTCTTTATTTAAGTCTAAAAAAAATTAGCATTCGGTTGAATGGCTTTACTGAAATTTTCAGTGTCCCAAAGTGAGATTTGTTTTAAAAGGTAAAAGATTCAGGAAAAGAAGATTCTTTCTAGGAACACAGAGTGCCCTGCTGTGATATCAACCCATATAACGTACAAGTTGTAAACATCTGAATGCAGGCTTATAAAATAATAGCTTCAGGCTGCCATCTCTAGTTCCTGAGTAGTGTATTTTTTATTTAACTTCTATCACATCTTCTCTCCAAAGAAATCATAGAGAAAACATTGAATCATGTATTCCTAATATTAATACCATTGAGATTTAAGTGGCAATAACAACCACAAATAAAGAGGAAGGAGTAATAATAGCAAAAATATATTGTGTTGGCATAGTTAACGAAGGTTTATAAAGCCCTTGGATAGCGAGGCTCTCATTTATCCCTCACAAGTACACTTTGGACCACATGAAATTACCTTCATTTTAAAGGCACAGAAACTAAGATACAAAGCCCCTTCAAATGACTTGCTCAATGATTTAGACACAGTAAGCAGTAGTGCAGGGACCTGAAATAGTTACTAAAAGACTAAATCCCAGTATGGTGCCTGCTTTGTCTCCTGTACCACATACCTCCAAATAGACAGCCCTTCAGTGTGGTATGCAAATCTACCTCTAGGAGGAGATGATGCAGTGATGCATACCAATCCTGGAATCATTCCTTCTGGCAGACTTAGTTCCAAAAATAACTTCCATGATCATCCCTTCCAAATGTGGTCCTTTTTCTGTGTTAACTATCTTGGGGAAGACCCATCTTCCCTCCAGTTATAGAATTTAGAGACTTAGGAATCATTCTGGACTCACCCCTAATCCTCATTTCACATGGCTAAATCCTAAGGAATTTGTCTCCTAAAACGTCTCTCAAAACCACCCACTTCTTTCCATCTCAACTGTCAACATCCTAATCCAGTCTTCCAGCATCTCCTGACTAAACTACTATAATCACAATCTCAAAGGGATAATAAACCAAAACCAAACTCACTGCTGTTGAGTCAGATCCTATTCATAGCGATCCCTCCTTGGGTTTCTGAGGCAATATCGCTATGGAAATAGATTGCCCAACCTTCCTTCCGAGGAGTGCCTGGTGGGTTTGAACCTCCAGTCTTCTGTTTAGTGATCAAATGCCTTAGGCACTATGCCACCAGAGCTCCCAAACAGCCACCTAGTTTTACCTACATATACTCTTTCTCCCTCCCAATCTCTTATCATACCGTATTAAGGGGGTGAGGGGGAGATCTTTTGAAAAGACAAACCTGATCTTTCTCTCAGTATCATGGCTTAAAAATCACTCCAGCATTTCCCAATGGCTCTTAAGACAAATGACACAAATTCCTGACTTGTTTTAGAGGCTCTGAAACATCAGGGTCTATCTATTTCTTCAAGCTCATCTCAGGACAAACTTTTCTCCACTCCATTCTCCCTGACCTGCTTTCTGTTCCTGTTATACCATGCAGCCTCCTACGCAGGACCTTTGCACATGCAATTCCCTCAGTTAGCAATGTTTTTGCTGATCTTCACTTAGTTAAAGCCTATATAGCTTGAGCTCCTCACTCCAGGAAGCCTTCTCAGACTTCTGTGACTCTCCTTTCTTTCTAATATTCCTTCATTGTTCTTATCATTGATGTAATTTCAATTATTTATATAACTACCTATTAAATGTCTTTCTCCTCTCCTATACTGCAAACTCCAGGAAGACTGAGTCAGTTTGTATTCAAATGGTGCCTCCAAAGTTGCAAGTGTCCTATATATATATATATATATATATATATATATATATAAGTAGGAGCTCTGGTAGCATAGTGCCTAAGGCACCTGACTGCTCACCAGAAGAGAAGTCTGGCGGTTCAAACCCACCAGCCACTCCTCAGAAGGAAGATGGGGCAATCTACTTCCGTAGTGATACTGCCTTGGAAACCCAAGGAGGGGTCGCTATGAGTCGAGGCCGACTCGATGGCAAACAACAACAACATATATAGGTAGCATAGTACCTAAGGCACTTGACTGCTAACCAGAAGAGAAGTCTGGCGGTTCAAACCCACCAGCCACTCCTCAGAAGGAAGATGGGGCAATCTACTTCCGTAGTGATACTGCCTTGGAAACCCAAGGAGGGGTCGCTATGGGTCGGATCTGACTTGACGGCACATAACAACAACAACAACATATATTTCTCAAATGAACTAGTGAAGAATGAACAACCCTTGTACTTTGTAACCCATATGCCTTGGTTCTTACTGCTTGGGAAATTATATGTTCATTTCACACATTGAAATATACCCCCATCAAATAGGACATTTTTAAAAACTAATCAGTCACATCAGGGAAATGAACATGCCCTAACAGTGAGTAGGAAAGAGCAGGATACAAAATATTACCTCCTGTATACTCCCAATTTGTAACAACAACAGAAAAAATCCACAGAACAAAGGGTTAACATTGATTATTTCTGAGTGGTAGAATTTTACAAGACTTTGATTTCCTTGCATGCATTTATTTGCCAGTGGATTTTTTTCTAATGAATATACTCTATTTTTTTGATAATTTTTTTTTTTAAAAAATACAAAACTTTCACCCATCCTCCAAGTCTCAGAATTTAAGCTATTTATTTCATGGAACCTTAACCTTACAGCATCTCCCCTCCCCAAATTTTCTTTCATTTAAATGCACAGGGGTGCTTCAGCAGTGACCCTAGCTGCAGTCTCTGTATTATCATGATTTCCGTATATGTCCTACCCATACCCAACATTAAAAAGGAGGTTCTCTAGGGAAGAGTCTGTGCTTTGGTCATACTTGGATCCCTTCACTGTGCACAGCACAGAGCTCTGGAGAGAACAGGGTCTCAGCTCTTGAGCAGGACATAGAATGGAAAAAGAGAAATAAAGAGGCACTCCCAGGGTTGTGAGCACCAGTCTTCCCTGGCAGAGCGTTACCCACATCTACTCTCCCCTGTGGTTCCTCAGCACCAGTACGATTTCCCTGCAAGAGAAGAAAGAGACCCAGACCTTGCAAGGTAAAAGGGAACCAGGAGGGACCATGAGATCTGCAATGTCCGGGAGGACAACAATTTCGCCAGCAGAGGGCAATAGAGAACCAGCAATGGCAGGCAGGCCCATCTGTGCAATTTTGCAGGACCCCCAGCCAATTACTGAAAACATCCCAGATGCTTTCCCAGTCCCACACCCCACAAATACTTTCAGTTGTTCTTTTAAGGCTGTGTCAAACCAATTTGTAGTACGAAAATTATTTCTCTCAAAACAAATTGTTTTTCTTCTGATACTTGTTGCACACTCTGCCTTCTCTCTCTTTCTCTTTCAACACACACACGCACACACACACACACACACCACTCAGTACAGGCATATTCCCTAATAATGAAAAATGCCTACACTTTGTTTACAAATCCTTCTCCATGTGCCTCGTTAAGCCTCTTAGCTGGTGCAGCACAGCCCAGTCCTTGAAAGGGAAGCAAAGAATCTGCAACCAAGGAGGAAAGCACTGGATCCTTCACGCCACACACATTCCTTGAGCACTCACTGGGTTCCAGGCTCTGAAGGGAATCCAATTTGGGTTTGTGCTTCAAATACAAACGTGAAAAACGCATGATACTGAAGCAAAGCAATTTCTTCTCTCCCTGTTTTTTTTTTTTTTTTTTTTAAGTGGAGTTAATCCACATGCAATTTTTAAAATCATTTAGTTACTCTTTCCTGGTCTTCTCCAATTTGTTTAAAATTGCGGACCTTCAAAGCAAATACAAAACCAAAACTATCCATTGCTGTCAAGTCAGTTTGACTCTTAGTGAACCCATGTGTTAGAGAGTAAATTGTCTTACAGGGTTTTCTTGGCTGTATCTTTAGGGAACAATCACCAGGCTTTCTTCTACAGTGCTGCTGGGTGGGTTTGAAATGTCAGTCTTTAGGTTAGTTGTTGTTAGGTGCCATCGAGTCAGTTCTATCTCATATAAAACCCTATGTGAAACAGAACAAAATTCTGCCTAGTCCTCCGCCAACCTCACAATCCTTGCTGTGTTTGAGCCCATTGTTACAGCTGCTATGTCAATACATCTCGTTGAGGGTCTACCTCCTTTTTGCTGACCCTCAACATTATCAAGCATGATGTTCTTTTCCAAGGACTGGTTCCTCCTGATAACCTGTCCCAAATATGCAAGACAAATACAAAGTCTTAGCATCCTTACTTCTAAGGAGCATTCTGGCTATATTTCTTCCAAGAATAATTTGTTAATTTTTCTGGCACTCCATGCTATATTCAATGGAGCTTTGCTGGCATAGTGCCTAAGGCATTTGACTGCTGACCAGAAGGCTGGTGGTTCAAACACACTAGCCACTCCTCAAAAGGAAGATTGGGCAATCAACTTCCATAGAGATGCTGCCTTGGAAACCCAAGGAAGGGTCACTATGAGTTGGGACCAACTTGATTGCAGTGAGTTTGGTGGTTTTTTTAATGGTATATTCAATATATATATATATATATATATTTGCAATACCACAATTCAAATGCATCAGTACTTCTTTGGTATTCTTTACTAATTTTATTCTTTATTATAATAATTATAATAATTCTTTATTGATTGTCCAGGTTTTGTATGCATATGAAAATACCATGGCTTGGGTAAGCACACCTTACTCCTCAAGGTGCCATCTTTGCATTTTAACACTTAAAAGAGATATTTTGCAGCAGATTTGTCTAATGCAGTACATTATTTGATTTCTTTACTGCTACTTCCCTGAATGTTGATTGTACATCATTTGATTTCTTGACAGCTGCTTTCCTGGGTGTTGAATGTCAGTCCAAGTAAAATGAAATCCCTGACAACTTCAATCATTTCTTCATTTATCATAAGGTCACTAATTGGTACAGTTGCAAAGATCTTTGTTTTTCTTTTTTATGTTGAAATATAATCCATACTGAAGGTTGTAGGCTTTGATCTTCATCAGTAAGTGCTTCAAGTCTTCTTCACTGTGAGCAAGCATACCACAGGTTGTTAATCAGTCTTCCTGCAAACCTGAAGCCATGTTCTTCTTCATATAGTCCGGCTTCTCAGATTGTTTGTTCACCATACAGAGTGAATAAGAAAGGATGCAACCCTGATGCACACTCTTCCTGATTTTGAACCATGCAGCATCCCCTCATTCTTGTGACTGGCACTTACTTACAGATTTCACATGAGCACAATTTAGTGTTCTGGAATTCCTATTCTTTGTAATGCTATCCATAATGTTATGATCCACAGAGATGAATGTCTTTGAACAGTCAATGAAACACAGATAAAATTTTTGCTGGTATTCCCTGCTTTCAGCAAAGATCCATCTGACATCAGCAATTATATCCCTCCCTCCACATCCTATTCTGAATCCCTCTTGAATTTCTAGCAGTTTCCTGTCCATGTACTGCTGCAACCATTTTTGAATTATCTTCAGCAAAATTTTACTTACTTGTGATATTGATGATACTGTTGGATAACTTCTATATTCTGTTGGATCACCTTTCTTTGGAATAGGCATGAATCTGGATATCTTCCAGTCAGTTGGCCAGGTAGCTGTCTCCCAAATTATACGGCACAGATGAGTAGGTGCCTCGAGCACTGCATCCATTTGTTGAAATATCTCAATGGATATTCTGTCAATTCCTGGAGCCTTGTTTTCCCTCAGTGCAGCTTGGACTTCTTCCTTCAGTACCATTGGTTCTTGAGCATGTGCTACCTCATGAAATAGTTGAACATCGACCAATTATTTTTTGTTACAGTGACCCTGTATTCCTTCCATCTTCTTTTGATGCTTCCTGCATCTTTCAATATTTTGCCCATAGAACCTTCAATATTGCCACTTGAAGCTTGAATTTTTTCTGCAGTTCTTTCAGCTTGAGAGATGGTAAGTATGTTCTCTTCCCTTTTGGTTTTCTAACTCTAGGTCTTTGCACATTTCATTATAACACTTTGTCTTCATGAGACAGCCTTTGTTCAACTCTTTTACTTCAAAGAGATATCTTTGCTCTTCAGCACTTTAAGGAATTCTTTTGCAGCATATTTTCCCAGCGCAATATGATATCTGATTTCTTGACTGCTGCTTCCATGAGTATTACTTGTGGATCCAAGCAATATGAAATCTTTGGCAACTTCAATCTTTTCTCCATTTATCATGATGCTAGTTATTGGTTCAGTTGTGAGGATTTTTGTTTTATTTTAAAAAGGATAGGGACATTATTTGTAGGAATAGTGTTCTAAGGAAAGTAAATAGCTCATACAAAGACACTGAATTGAGACTTAGCAACATCCATGAACCAACAAGGAGAAAAGCATGACAGAAGCAAAAAAGAGAAAGATTTGGGTAGATGATGTATTTCCTTTAAGGACAACCACAATTTCTTTGCAATTCGCAAAACTGTTTATCTTAAATGGTTATTACCACACCTCAGCAGATGGAAGAACCAAGCCTTAATTAAGTGACATGCATCTAGTATAAAGTGACAGAGTCAATACCAAGATCCAGTTTTCTGACTCCCCAGTCCAACTATTTCCATTGCATCAGGTTATTTTGAATACTCTTTTTCTGTGCAGCTAGGTAATTTTGCTCTCCCAAGCACACAACCATCAGTAAGGGGATATTAAAAGCTCCACAAAAGAAAGACCCTGGACACACTCCATCTGTCTCTCTTTCCCACAAAACTATTGACTAGCTATAGAATAGCTCGTTCTCAAAACCATACCAAGAGCTAACAAGAGTCCCATCTCCGATGAGTTTCTCCTCCCTTGAATTCACCTTAGGGGATTCACAGGAACAGGAGCCAAGGAAGCTGGCAGGAAAACAAGGACTTATTTTGATGTGATGGCAGAGAGGAAAGAACAGAGAGACAAGATACAACAAATGCACAAATCTTGCCACCATCTCCATTGTTTTATTTTTTGAAAATGAGAGAGATGTTTGCTTACTTTACTATGTTAGTTACAGCTATGGAGTGCAAGAAACACAATCTGGATCAAGCAAGTCCAAAAACAGGAGGAGTGTTATAAAAACACACTGAGGAATTACACAGAAATGGAGGAATAGGAACCACAGCACACCTGGGCTTCAGAGAACACAGAAAACCACAAGGAAGGAAAGCTACTGTCTCAAGGATAGTCTCTCTTTATCATGATTTCTATGTGTCTGCCCATAAACCTCCTCTCGTTTTCTTTCTAATGGTGTGTACTTTCCACTTAATGTCAAGTTGTCTTCCTCTATAATTCCACCCTAACTAGGACACTTAATTGTTTCCTTAGTCCTGACTATGAATTTTCAGATTAGCTCTCATAGTCAACTTCTGTGCATCTCTATATCTTCCAGTTCACATTCTTGAGCTAGAGAATCCTGTTACTTTAAATCATTCCTTTCTGTTTTCCCTTTGGTATACATGCCAACTAGTAGATTATCCATTCTTTACCAATGCAGTTGTGGTCAGGAGCTGAGGTTCCATAATAGAAATCAGAAATAACCATTCATTCATTCATTCATTCATTCATTCATTTATCCCCAAAGTTGTTTGAACTATTCTAGTTCCTTTGCTTCCCCATATAATTTTTATGATGATCTTGTCTATATCTACAAAATTAAATTTGCTGAGATATTGATAGAACGTGCATTAAAACTGTATCTCATTACCTCAACTGGGAAGGAACTGACTTCTTCAGTATGCTAAGTCTTCTAAACTATGAACATGGTATAGCTCTCCATTTATGTAGATCTGTGATTTCTTTCATCAACATTTGGTAGATTTCAGCATGCAAATCTTATACTGCTCTGTGAGATCTAGGCCTAAGTATTACTTTTTGTTTGTTTGTTTTTTGAGTGAGTAAATAGTAAAAAAAATATTTTTTACTTTGGTTTACACTTGTTCATTGCTAGCATACTGAACATAGTTGATTTTTGTATTGATCTTGAGTCCTGAAATCTTGCTGAGCTCATTAGGTCTAGGAGACTTTTTGTTTGTTTAGTTTTGTTTCCATAAATTCCTTGGAACTTTTACATAAACAATCATACCATCTAAAATAAGGACAGCTTTATTTCTTGCTTTCTGATCTGTCTTTTATTTCCTTTATTTATTCTGCTGGGTAGAACGTCTAGTACTATATTGGAGAGCAGCGATAATAGTGGACAGCCTTGCCTTGTTTCCGATTTTAGGAGAAAGAAATAGTCTTTCTCCAACAGCGTAATGTTTGCTGTAGGTTTTATATAAATGTTCTTTATTGGATTGAAGAAGTTCCTCCTATAGTTTTATTTTTCTGAAAGGTTTTTATTTTTTAATAATCACAAAAGTGTGCTGGATTTTGTCTGATGTGTTTTTTATATCAGTTGATATTATTTTGTGTTTTATTCTTCTTTAATCTGCTAATATGTTGGATTACATTGATCAGTTTTCAAATACTGAATCAGACTTGAATTCTTGGAAGAAATCCCATTTAGTCATGTTGTATAATTGTTTTTATATATTGCTAAATACTATTTTCTAATACTCTGTGTCTTAGATGGCTGAAAGTGAAGAAGACTTGAAACACTTATTGATGAAGATCATATGGATTATACCTCAACACAAAGAAAACAAAACAAAAATCTTTACACCTAGACTAATAAGCAACCTCATGATAAATGAAGAAAAGATTGAAGTTGTCAGGAATTTCATCTTACTTGTGTCCAGTACAGTCAACACACATGGAAGCAACAGCCAAGAAATCAAACATGTATTACACTGGTCAAATCTCTTGCAAACGATCTCTTTAAAGTGTAAAAGAGTGAAGATATCACTTTGAAGACTAAAGTGTGCCTGACCCAAGCCATGTTATTTTCAATAATCTCATACGTGTGTGAGAACTGGACAATGAATAAGGAAAGTCAAGAAGAATTGATGCATTTGAATTGCGGTATTGATGAAGAATATTGAAGATATCATGGATTGCTACAAGAACAAACTAATATATCTTGGAAGAATATTAGCAGAATATTCTTTGGAAGTGAAAATGGCCAGACTTCATCTCTCATACTTTAGTCATGTTGTCAGCAGGGACCAGTTCCTGGAGAAGGATATCATGCTGGGTGAAGTAGGAGGTCAGTGAAAAAAGGGGAAGACCCTCAAAGAGATGGGTTGACACAGTGGCTGTAATGATGGGCTCAAACATGGCAACAGTCATGATGAGGCAGAACAAACTCAACAGCACCTAACAACAGCAACAACATTTTATAAAGAATTTTTGCATCTGTAGTCATGAGTGATATTGGTCTATAGTTTTCTTTTTTGTACTGCCTTTGCCTGATTTTGGTATCAGAGTATTACTGGTTTTATGAAATGAGTTGCAAGTGTTCCCTCCTCTTCTATTTTCTGGAAGAAATTGTGCAGAATAGATGTTAGTTCTTCAAATTGTTGTTGTTGTTGTTAAGTGCCGTCGAGTCATCTCCAACTCATAGCGACCCCATGCACAGCAGAACGAAACACTGCCCAATCCCGCGCCAGCCCCACAATCCCTGCTATACTTGATCCCATCATCGCAGCCACCATATCAGTCCATCTCGTTGAAGGCCTCCCCCTCTTTCGTCGACCCTCCACCCTACCAAGCGTGACATCCTTCTCCAGGGAATGGTCCCTTCTTACAACATGACCAAAATAGGTGAGACGAAGTCTCGCCATTCTTGCTTCCAAGGAGCATTCTGGCTGCACTTCCTCCAGGACAGATCTGTTAGTTCTTTTAGCAGTCCATGGTGCTTTCAGCATTCTCCGCCAGCACCACAACTCAAAAGCATCAACTCTTCTTCAGTCTTCCTTATTCATTGTCCAGCTCTCACATGCATACCAGGCGATTGGAAATATCATGGCTTGTGTCAGGTGCACCTTAGTCCTCAATGAGATATCCTTGCTCCTCAGCACTTGAAACAGTTCCTTCACAGTTGACTTTCCCAATGCTACACGTCGTCTAATGTCCTGACTGCTGCTTCCGTTGGCATCGATTGTAGAACCAAGCAACGTGAATTCCTTGACAACCTCAATCTTCTCTCCATTTATTGTGATGCTGCTCATTGGTCCAGTTGTGAGGATTTTTGTTTTCTTTATGTTGAGATGTAATCCATACTGCAGACTGTATTCTTCAACCTTCATCAGTAGGTGACTCAAGTCATCCTCACTTTCAGCAAGCAAAGTTGTATCATCTGCATATCTCAGGTTGTTAATGATTCTTCCTCCAATCCTGATACCACGTTTTTCTTCATATAGTCCAGCTTCTCAGATTATTTGCTCAGCATATAGATTGAAGTTCTTTAAATATTTAGTAGAATTCTCCAGTGAAAACGCCTGGGCCTGCAGATTTTTTTTGGAGGAGGTTTTTAATTACACATTCCATTTCTTTAATAGTTATAAAAAATCACAAAAACAAACTCACTGCCATCGAGTCAGTTCTGACTCATACCAACTCCTCCTTGGGTTTTTACGGCAGTATTTCTATGGAAGTAGATCGCCCAGTCTTCCTTCAGAGGAGTGGCTGGTGGGTTTGAACCACCAGCCTTCTGGTTAGCTGTCAAATGCCTTAAGAATTATGCCACCATATAAACTATTTTATTTTGGGTGAGTTGTGATAATTTGTGTGTCCTAAGGAAATGATTCATTTCAACTAAGTTGTCAAATTTATGCTTCTAGTTATTTGCCATATGCCTTATTACTCTTTTGGTGTTTGTCATGTCTGTAAAGATAGCTTTTGTTTCATCCTTGGTATTGATAAATTGTGTTTTCTCTTTTTTCTTTTGTGAGATTTGCTAAAAATTTGTCATTTTTATTAATATTTTCAGTAAATCAGCTTTTGATTATCAACTTTCCCTATTTTTTTTCCTATTATTTTCACTGATCCCTGTTTTTGTCTTTATTATTTCCTTCATTCTGCTTGCTTTGGATTCATTTTGCACTTCTTTGTCTGAATCCTTAAGGTAGAATAGATTATTGACTTGAGACTTTTCCTTTTTTGCAATGTAAGCATTTAGTGCTAAATTTTCCTCTTAGAACTGCTTTAAATATATACCACAAATTTTAATATGTTGTATTTTCTTTTTCATTAAATTCAATGTATTTTTTATTTCCTTTAAGACTTCCTCTTTGGTATATGCATTATTTTGTACTGTGTTGTTTATTTTCCAAGAGTATGAAGATTTTCCTATTATATTTCACATATTGACTTCTATTGTTAATTTATTGTACAATGTCAGAAAACATACTCTGTCTGATTTCAATTATTTTATACATTTTTAGATTTGTTTTATGGCCAAGGATCTGGTCCACTTAATATATGTTCTATGGATATTTGAATGTGTTTTCTGCTATTGCTGAGTACAATGTTGCATAAATGTTAATCAGATCCTATTATTTGATGGTGCTGTTGAGTTCTTGTATATCTTTACTGATTTTTCTGTTTACTTGTTCTATCATTTGTTGAGATAATGGTGCTGAAGTCTCCAACTCTTTTCTTTTTAATTCTGTAAGTTTTTGCTTCACATATTTTGCAGCTGTGTTGCTTAGTGCATATACATTTAGAATTCCTATGCTTCTTGGTAGATTAATTATTATTATTTATTGTTATACAATATATTTCTCTGTTCCTGGTGATTTTCTTTGCTCAAAAGTCAACATTTCTATTAATTGACATAGCCTAGAATTTCAGAAATTCTTGGGTTATAAAGTTCTAGCTAGTGAACATGCTCAGTGGTGATGAAGGTGTCTCCCTTCTCCTCACATTGCTTACTCATTCTAATCCTCTCCTATCTTCCCTATTTAAGAGCATATTGGAACAGCCTAAGGACCTCATAAAGTGAAAAAAAAAGTCACTGTTTGTGGATCAGGCAGCATCTGTACTCATTAGATGGTGTAACATTTGTTTGCATAACTGCCACAGTTACCAAAAAAGCATTGATAATCTCAATATTAAGGTTGAGGTTTTATCATTTTTTTCTTTAATGAAACATACATTATCAGGCTTCTACATTAAAAAGACTAAGTTTATATTACTAGCCACTTATTTCCAGAGTCTCCTGCATTTCTGACAATGTCAACACTCTATCTTGCATCCTTTAGTAACTCAAGACAGAAATGCCTATAGGAGTTGTAAAGGAAACTTAAAGGTAGTGGTGTGCTGTAAACAGTGAATAAGTTCTCAGTAATAATAATAATAAAGCCTGGTTTTATTTTCTTCATATAAATCCTCCTACTATGACCAACTTCAAGATACCAAAGTAAAGTCACAGAAATGGTTAAGGTTATGTGTCAAATTTACTAAGTCATTATTCTCAGTGTTTTGGCAGATATTATGTAATAATCCTCCAGTTTGTGATCTGATATGAGCAGCTACTCAGGTGAAAGGGAGTGTGCTTGAGAATATATCCTGCATCCAATATATATGGATGTTCTGGCAAAGCTCTATCTCTCTTGATACTACATTTGACTTGGCATCCTCTGACCTTGTTCTTGGGACATGAGCCAGCAGCCAGATACCTAAT
>NW_006921619.1:14350500-14354445 GCF_000298275.1 Orycteropus afer afer | reverse complement strand
TGGTCACTCACATTTGGTACATTGCCCTTCTCTTCACCCAAATCAATATTTATCTCTATCTATCTAACAGCATTCCCTCCCCACTCTCCGTATATTTTTAAAGGACTGGACAGAAGATTTCAAACGGTGGCTCAGAAAGACAATGTAAAGTATCATAATGAAATGTGCAAAGAGCTGGAACTAGAAAACTGAAAGGGAAGGACATGCTCAACATTTCTCAAGGTGGAAGAACTGAAGAAAAAATTCAAGTCTTCTATTGCCATGTTTGGAGCTCTGGTAGCATAGTGCCTAAGGCACTTGACTGCTAACCAGAAGGCTGGTGGTTCAAATCCACCAGCCACTCCTTGGAAGGAAGATGGGGCAATCTACTTCCGTAGTGATACTGCCTTGGAAACCCAAGGAGGGGTCAATATGAGTCGGGTCTGACTCGATGGCACATAACAACAACAACAACAACAACAATATTGCCATGTTGAAAGATTCTATGGGTAAAATATTGAACAATTCAGGAAGTATCAAAAGATGATTGAAGAAACACAGTCACTGTACCAAAAAGTATTGGTCAATGATTAACTATTTCAGGAGGAAGCATATGATGCAGAACTCCTGGTATTAGAGGAAGAAGTCCAAGGTGCACTGAAGGATTTGGCAAAAACAAAGCTCCAAGAATTTAGAGAACACCCACTGAGATGTTTCAACAAATGGATGCAATGCTGGAAGCTCTCATTCATTTATGCCAAGAAATTTGGAAGACAGCTACCTGGCCTACTGATTGGAAGAGATCCGTATTGGTGACCATTCCAAAGAAAGGTGATCTAACAGAACCTAGAAATTATTAAACCATACCATTAATAATATTACATGCAAGTAAAATATTGTTGAAGATAATTCAAAAATGGTTGCAGCATTGTATCAACAGGGAGCTGCCAGAAATTCAAGCTGGATTCAGAGAGTATGTGGAATGGGGGATATAATTGCTGATGTCAGATGATCTTGGCTGAAAGCAAAGAATACCAGAAAGATGTTCACCTCTGTTTTATTGACTATGCAAAGGCATTCAACTATACAGATCATAACTAATTTTGGATAACATTGCGGAGAATGGGAATTCCGAATACTTAACTGTGCTCATAAGGAACCTACACATAGACCAAGAGGCAGTTATTGAACAGATCAAGGGGATACTGAATGGTTTAAAATCAGGAAGGATATGTGTCAGGGTTGTGTCTTTTCACCTTACTCATTCGATCTATATACTGAGCAAATAATCTAAGAGACTGGACTATATGAAGAAGAACATGGCATCAGGATTGAAGATAGATGCATTAATAACCTGTGATATGCAGATGATATAATCTTGCTTGCTTCAAGGGAGGAGGACTTGAAGGATTTACTGATGAAGATCAAAGACTACAGCCTTCAGTATGGATAACACCTCAACATTAAGAAAACAAAAATCCTCACAACTTGACCAACATCACGATAAATGAAGAAAAGATTGAACTTGTCAAGGATATCATTTTACTTGGATCCAGAATCAACTCTCTTGGAAGCAGCAATCAAGAAAGGAGAGGATGAATTGCCTTGCACAAATCTGCTGCAAAACACCTCTATTATTAAAGAGTAAGGGAGCTCTGGTAGCATGGTGGCTAAGACACTTGCCTGCTAACCAGATGGCTGGTGGTTCAAACCCACCAGCCCCTCCTTGGAAGGAAGGTTGGGCAATTCTACTTCCGTAGTGATACTGCCTCGGAAACACAAGGAGGGGTCACTATGAGTCGGGGCTGACTCGATGGCACATAACAACAACAACAACATTAAAGAGTAAATATATCAAGTTGAATACCAAGCCTAACTTGAGCCATGATATTTTCAATAGCCTCATATGCAATGTGAAAGCTGGACAATGAATAAGGAAGACCCACGAAGAATAGATGCATTTGAATTGTGTTATTCATGAAGAATTCTGAAAATACCATCAACGGCTAGAAGAACAAATTAATTTGTCTTGGAAGTATAGCCAGAGTACTCCTTAAGAGTGAGAATGGTCAGACTTTGTCTCACGAACTTTGGTCATCTTGTCAGAAGGGACCACTCCCTGTGGGAGGATATTATCCTTACTATAGTGGAGGGTCAGCGAAAAAGGAAAAGATCCTCAAGGAGATGGATTGACACAGTGACTGCGATGATAGGCTCAAGCATAGCAACGATTGTGAGGATGGTTCAGGACTGAGCTCCTGTTGTACATAGGGTTGCTATGAGTCAGAGCCAACTAAATGGTATCAAACAACAACATATGTGTTTTATGCTTCATTGGTTTTGCTCCTCTAGAGAACCCAGCCTAAGATATTTGGTACAGAGAGTGGTTCTAGAGGAACAAAATGTAGCCATACCTCATTTTATTGCACTCAATTTTACTGGGCTTCAGAAATAATGCATTGGTTTTACAAATTAAAGGTTTATGGCAACCCTGCATTCAGTGAGTCTATCAGAGACATTTTTCCAACGGAATGTACTCACTTTGTTTCTCCATGTCACATTTTGGTAATTCTCACAATATTTCAAACATTTTTTATACTGCTATGGCATACTTGGGAGCTCTGGTGGCGTAGTGCCTAAGGCATTTGACTGCTTACCAGAAGGCTGGTAGTTCAAACTCACCAGCCACTCCTCAGAAGGAGGATTGAGCAATCTACTTCCGTAATGATACCACCTTGGAAACCCAAGGAGGGGTTGCTATGAGTAGGGACTGACTGGACAGCAGTGAATATGGCATACTTAATAGACTCCAATATAGTATAAACATAACTTTTATATACACTGGGAAACTAAAGAATTCATGGAACTTGCATTATTGTGATATTCATTTTATTGCAGTGGTCTGTAACTAAATTTACAATATCTCTGAGTTATGCCTGTACCAAGCCAAAAACCAAACACTCCTGTCAAGTTGGATCCCACTCATAGCAACCCCTCTTTTAGTTTCCAAGGCAGTATTTCTACAGAGGTAGATTGGTCAATCTTCCTTCTGAAGTATGCCTGTGTTGTGTTGTTATGTGCTGTTGAATAGGACCTGACTCATAGTGACCCCTCCTTGGTTTTCCACTACGGACGTAGATTGCCCAACCTTCCTGGTGGGTTTGAACCACCACCCTTCTGGTTAGGAGTCAAGTACCTTAGGCACTATGCTACCAGAACTCCTAAGGATAAATTTTCTAATTGGTTCTCAAGTCTGCCTAAGCTTAAAGGCACTGATGATTCTGCCTCCAGTAGTAAAGAGGGCATTGCTAATTAACAGTGTGGGTGTCTATAGAAATATGCAAAATATTTCCAACATTGAATCAAATATTTGTGAAGGACAAAACTCTTCTACGATTTTGCCAGGCAAAGAAGCATAATGAATTATAATGAAGCTGGTTGGTTGGCCTTACTTTCACTAGGTAAAGTGGTGAAAGAAACAGATGAGCTTAAAGCTTTAGAGTCACAGCTCAAGTGCCACATAAAAGACTGGAAGGTTGCCACCCCCTTGTGCCCTAAAATAAAGCCTTATATCTCATAACAACAGAGCTGATATTGCCAAAATACAAACAAAGGGTCTTATCGTAAGAGTGGCTGAATTGCACCACCAAATGAATCCCCAACTTGAAATGGTGTCTGAAGTTAAAATGAGGGTATTGATGGGAATACAAAGGGACTCTGAAATTTGGGATGGGAATATATGGGAAAATGATCAGGAAGCTGGAGACATTGAGTCCCTAAATTCTTCTGAATCACTCCTGCCAAGGAGAACCAGCTCTCCTATTTCCATCTGAAGAGAATACTCCATCTCTGTCTGCTAAGCCACTCTTACCTGTAAAACTATTATCTCTGCCACCTCATCTGATGAGATTCACCCAGTCGTCTGAGAGTCTCTGTGTGAGATATTGCCTGGGGTGACACCTGGGG
>NW_006921619.1:14326087-14350080 GCF_000298275.1 Orycteropus afer afer | reverse complement strand
TTTTTTTTTTTTTTTTAATATACAAACAGAAGCCTGGGAAATATGTTGACTATTAAAGTTGTGGGATAATGGTACAAGAAACATAACATTGGATCATTCTGAGTTTATTGATACGGACACACTAAGCACAGGTTCTTCATTCAACATGTCAGCTCAGGAGGTTAAAGAAGGATCTAATAGTTTATTTGGTTAGTTCACTGAAGCATGGATTAAGTAGTGGCCTACACTAAATCAATTTGAAATGCCAGAACTATCTTAAAACCAAAAAAAACAAACCCACTGCCATCAAGTCAATTCTGACTTAACAGTGATGTTTCCAAGATGGTAAATCTTTATGGAAGTAGATTGCCCCATATTGGTCACTGCAGAGTGGCTGATGGGTTTGAACCACCAATCTTCCAGTTAGCAGTCAAATGCCTTAGGCACTATGCCACCAGCGATCCTTTGAGAACTGTCTTGATTTACTGTAAAAAAGGTGTGTCCATACACTTAGGGAAATTGGCATTTAGAGGTTGGACCCACAGACCCACCTATTGAGTGTCCAGAGGACACACTTTTCACCGTATGCAAGAAACAAATTTGTGAATGGAGCCCAGCATCCTGTAAAACTACTATGATTGCTATTTTATGAAAGTCAGATTTGATAGTTTGAACTGCCCTTACTGAATTATGGTGCAGGCCTAAGGCATTTGACTACTAACCAGAAGGCTCGTGTTCAAACCCACTAGCTGTTCCACAGAAAGATGGGTCAATCTACTTCTGTAAAGATTTACCGCCTTGGAAACCCCCTGGGGGTCACTGAGTCAGAATCGACTCAGTGGCAGTGGATTAACTACAATGGGGCTGATTGGATCCTGAAGTGTTAGGGGCCAAGTGGTGGCATTTAACTGCCAAAGACAATGTGGGTGTGATTACTATAATGGGCAAAAGCATCAAAACAATAATCAGACTTTGGCAGACTTAAGGCAATGTATGGACTCATTGCATTGGCTACTTAGTCATGGTGTCCCTAGCAGTGAAATAGTTGGAAAATTTACTCAATATTTATTTGATCTGTACAAACAAGACAATTCTAGGTCAAGTGGACAGCAGTCTAACTGGAATCTACCAGTTTACCAACCCACAACTTCTTGAATGAAAGAGGGGTTAGGTCCCCTTGAGGAAGGACTCCACTACACTGTCAAAAATTTATACAACAGTGTAAGGATCTAATAGTTTATTTGGTTAGTTCACTGAAATCTTTCTCTCAGCCTTCCTCAAAGGGATCTACGCTTTTTAAGAGAGTGACTGTCCATTGGGAAAAATTAAATAATCAGACTTTTCAAGGATTTCTGGACACTGGTTAAGAACTGCCAATAATTTCCAAAGACTCAAAGTGTCACCATAGCCAATGGTTTGGCTGGATGGTCGGGAATTTGAAAGGAACTTAATTGGAAAATTGGTTACCAGGAGGTATGGAAAAGAGGCATGTGGATAGAACCCTCTGAATTGGTCAAAGAAGTGAAAATACTTGTCCTTCATGTGCCAAGAATGACCTTGGCAGAGGAGGATTTTAACAATCAAATGGATAGTATGACATATTCTGTGGATGCCCACCAGCCTCTTTCTCCAGACTCTCATGTCATTCCCCAATGGACTCATGTACAAAGTAGCCATGGCGGCAGGGAGAGAGGTTATGCATGAGCTCAGAAGCATGGAATTCCACTCACGAAGGATGACTTGCTTACAGCCACTGCTAAGTTTTCAATCCACCAGCTGCAGAGATCAACACTGAGTCCCCAGTATGGAATCATTCCTCAGGGCAATCAGTGAGCAAACTGGTGGCAGGTTGATTACATTGGACCACTTCCATCAAGGAAAGGGCAGGATTTTGTTCTTACTGGAAGAAACACTTACTCCAGATACAGACTTGCCTTCCCTGCACAAAATGCTTTTGCCAAAACTACTATCTGTGAACTTATATTATGCTTTATCCACCATCATGGTATCCCACACAGCATTGCCTCAGATCAAAGGACTTACTTCATAGCAAATGAAGTGTGGCAATAGACCCATGCTCATGGAATTCACTGATTCTACCATATTCCCCATCATCCTGAAGCAGCTACCTAGATAGAAAAATGGAATGGCCTTCTAAGGTACTATTACAATGCCAGCTAGGTGGTAATATTTTGCAGTGTTTAGGGATAGTGTTCTCCAGAAGGCTGTATATGCTCTAAACCAGCATACAGTATATGGTGCTCTTTCTCCTATAGCCAGGATTCATGGGTCTAGGAATCAAGGGTTGGAAATGGGAGTGACAGTAATCACTATTACCCACAGTGACCTACCTACTTGCAAAATTTTTGCTTCCTGTGCCCATGACCCTATGTTCTGTGGGTCTAGAGGTCTTAGTCCTAAAGAGAGGAATGTTTCCACCAGGCGATACAATGATTCATTGAATTGGAAGTTAGGAATGACACCTGGCCACTTTGGGTTCCTCATGGCTCTGGATCAACAGGCAAAGAAAGGAGTTACCTTATTGGTTGGTGTGATTGAACCTGGTTATCAAAGGGAAATTGTGTTGATATTACATAATGGAGGTAAAGAAAAGTATATCTGGAACACAGGAGATCCTTCAGCATGTTTCTTAGTACTACCAGTACCTGTGACTAAAGTCAGTGGAAAACTAGCAACCCAATTTTGACATGAATACTAATGGCTCAGACCCTTCAAGAATGAAGGTTTAGGTCACCCAACTGGGCAAAGTACCACAACCAGCTGAGGTGTTTTGTGAGGGCAAAAAAAATATAGAATGGGTAGTGGAAGAAGGTAGTTCTAAATACCAGCTATGACCACATGACCAGTTGCACAAATGAGGTCTGTAATTGTTATGAGAATTCTTCCTTGTTTTGTGATATATGTGTGTGTGTGTGTGTGTGTGTGTGTTTAGCAAATATCTGTTTTCTTCCCTCCCTTATTTCACCACTTATTACAAAAGACAAGATGTAAATGGAACTAGTGCATTTTCAGTTGTTAGTTGTACCATGTAAGGTGCAAGTGTGACTTTATAATGGTCTTTATTTAGAGATTATGTATGGTTTAAGGAGATGTATACAGGTACCAACTTGACAAGGGGTGGACTACGGTGGTTAATGTTATGTATCAACTTGACTAGGCCATAATACTCAGTGGTTTGGCACATATTACACAACGATACCCCATTTTGTGATCTGATGTGAGCAGCCAATCAGTTGAAAGAGAAGTTCCTTAGAGATGTGGTCTGCATCCAATATATATGAATGATCTGGCAAGATTCACTTTCTCTTGATCCTACATCTGGCTTATCATCCTCTGACCTCCAGTTCTTAGTATGTAAGTAAATACCCTGCTGCCTGGCCTGCAGATTTGGTGATTTCTCAGCTATAGCCTGCCTATTGACTTGCTGATTTTGACTTCATCAGCACCTGCAAACGTGTTTATCAGGAGAAGCCTCCAACACTTACAGGTTTTGCTTCTCTAGAAGACCCAGCCTAAGATAGTAACTGGATATGAAGTTGGAAGTGATACACACAGTTACCATTCATGAGCAGGTCAGAGCTGACACCCATAGATCACTGCATCAAGGGAATAAAAAGGGGCCTGTGCAGAGCAATGGGGAATGGAGAGATTGTGACAAATGCAACACATCTCCTATATAAAAGCATTCAAATTTAAATTTTTAGCATACACTGAGCAGGGTGGAAATGATCTATAAATTGCCAATTTGTGACTCCAGAACAAGTTGCAGTCCAAACTCCTTAGCTTGACATTCAATATCCTTTTCTTTCTGGTACCTTCTTGTCTTTCTAGATTGTTTCTACTTCTCTCAGTATACTTCATTTTAATCCAGCCACACACTGAACTATTTGTGACTTTCTTAGCCTGTCTCTAATACTTTGCACATAGTGTTTCATCTTCTTGGAATGCTCTTTCCCGTCATCTTTCTGGAATATTTCTCTTCCATATTTAATCCTGGATATCCCCTTACCCTGACCCAGAAATATATAGTGATTTCTGTGCTCCCACATACTCATTTGCAGGACTGTGCATCAGTATTTCTTATATGCTATCACAACTCATTTTTTTATGTCCTCTTCCTCACAAGACTGAGAACTCCTTGAAGATGTAAATCTTGTCTCCTTTAGGTCTGTATTTTCATCACATAAGACAAAGCCTGGCTTCCAGAAGGAAATCAGTAAAATGACAAATAAACATATATATGAATGACTATGAGTAAATAATAAGAAAAATAAACCACCTCTTTCATGCTATATAATATGTGACAAAAACAAGTGTAGGCACTTTACATATGTTAACTAATTTAATACTTAAACTAATCCTCTTTACGTGCCCATATTATAGATGCTAAAACTGAGGCACAGAGGACTTAGAGATTTGCACTACCAAGGCCATCTAATAAGTGAGGAAGCAAGGCATTTATCTGTAACAGATTTCTTTCTCCTCTTTCTTTCTGACTCCTCCCAAATTGGTAGCAATGAGAAGACAAATACTTCCAAATATATTTGTGACTACATTAACTAATGCCCTCTATGTCTTATAAATCAGATCACTCAGGGATCATTAGATACCTGATGAAACTACTGCCATTGGGAATTTATAGAAAAAGCAGTATGTTTAATTAAATAGGTATCTAAACCACCCACCCAATATAAATAGATTCTGGCAACAGAGGTGCTTTTGTGGCTGCCAGAATCCTGCCACAGGTCATTAACATCTTGATAGATTTGAGGTACTTTTCAGCCTGAATGCTTTCACCCAAAGATGGAGGCAAGTCTTGTTGGGCTTTGAGCTGCTTGGAGGCCGGGGACATGGAGGCAGCATTTACCAGATACCAAAAACAAACCCCTTGCCATAGAGTCATATCTGACTCATAGCAACCCTTCCTTGGGTTTCCAAGGCAGTATCACTATGGAAATAGATTGTCAAACCTTCCTTCTAAGGAGTGTCTGGTGGGTTTGAACTGTCAGCCTTCTGGTTAGCAGTCAAATGCCTTAGGCACTATGCTACCAGAGCTCCTATTTACCAGACAGACCTTGCTTACATCAGAGAAGGACTTCAAACAGTAGATAACTCTAGCCAAATTAAATTTCTGTCAAGTTTATGATAGGTACTGAGCTCCTACCATATGCTAACCACTTGGAAGTGCAGAGAGATGGGTTTGGACAAAGAAGAATCAGAATCACACCCTGCCTGAAAGAATGCTTTCCTCTTACTGTACAGAATGAACTACACTATGTAGCATAATGCATGCACAGAGAAGGCAGAGAAAGTTACTCTGATTTAATTAATACAAAAAGGCTTTATGGACATGGTGTCTTCGAAGGACAGGAAAGCTTTGGGGCAGCAGAGAGGAGGAATAGATGTATAAAATAGAAGAAACTGGGAGAACACAACCAGAAGGCCAAGTATTGCATCAGGAAATTGAATTTGATTGACACAATTTATCAAGAGGAGTAATGGTAAATAAGAGTGGAGTGAAAAATTCAGTCTATGACATGCAGGGCCTTGAGGATGCAACAGAGGAATATGGAACAGTGAGGACTCACTGAAGTTCTCAGACAATGAGCATGAAAATAATCTAGATCAGCCTCTGTCAAACATTAATGTTCATACAGATTACCCAGGGATCTAGTGAAAATGGATATTCAAATTCAGTAGGTTTGGGATGGGACCTGAGATTTGGCATTGCTAATAAGTTCCCAGGTGATACCTATACCGCTGTTGCCAGGACCACACTTTGAGTGTCAAGGGACTAGAATAGATGGAAATATGAAAACAGTGAATGGGGTGGTAAGAGACTCACTTAGGGATGTTATTTTAATTTGCATGGTATTTTATCACTCAATTTCTCATAATTGAAAAGAATCTCTAGCTTATAGGGTTTTTTGTTATTTTTATTTTTTAATTATTATTATTATTTTTGCACTACATAGCTCAGCACTTTTTATAATATAAATAGGCTGTGAGAAGATAAAGATATGGTTGACCTTACTCCATCAGCAGTATCCACCATCCCCTACGGGTATATGACTTTTCAGTTGATTCTGTGCAAAGACTAAACAAAGTCAAATGAACAACACTAGCTGGAAAAAGATCTGGAGAAGAAAAGAAGAAAAGTTCTCTGAAGCTATCCAATGACTCTCTGACCTCCTCCCTGAGAACAAAAGACAATCAGCAAAGAAACCAGACACAGGCGCAAAGATCATTTACCAATTTAAACTGCAATGATCGCTGTGTTGGGAGATGAAAAATCACAAAGAAAACAGCAAAGCCATATAATGAGAGGACAACAAGGCTGGGAGAGAAGGCTCATGAAGTCAAGTCCTCCCTGTGACCTTTAATAATTGGTTGCCCTTGGATAGGTCGTTTAATTTCTGGGTTTCTTCATCCATAAAATAAGGCTAATAGCTACTCCTGTCCTTCTCTTGTGGGTCTCTTTGAGGATCAAATGTGATAGTATGTGTGAAAGTGATCACATGCAGCTCAGTTTTGGGGATTAATGTCCTTCAGAGAGAGATCCTGTGCCTAGAAAAGAATTCCTAGTTCCCAGTTCCTCATCTCTCCCTTGTCTTCCAAAATGCCTTTCATTTAAACATTTGGGTTAGCTTTTTATTTTGGGAAATCTTTCTAATTTCTAAATTAACCACTTCCACATACCCCACCACAATCAAGAAACAGAACTCAGAGTTTGTGAAACATGTTTCTGCAAGAGGAATCACAATGGCCCTACATGGAATGCCAAATATACAAGAGGCTACAATCTCATTATAAGAGACATGTGGAACTTTACATAATCATAAAAGGACTATTTTAGCAAAGTCAGGGCATTATACAGCCATGGAGTCCTATCTCTGCTACTCTTTTCTGAGCCTGATATCTTTGTTTGTAAAGTGGATCTAACATTTCCTGTTTCTGATAGTCGCTTTGAAGATTAAATAAATAAAGAAAAGCATATTTTAAATTACAATGTTTAAATAATACTATAGAAACAATACTTTTATTTTTATCCCCCCCAAAAAAACATGTGGAATGCTTCATGTATTTTCATTTCTCTTTGTACTTAAGAAATCTTACTGTGTCTCACTATTAGATACCACTTACTCTGTGCTTCAATTTCAAAAGAATACTAATAAACCCTTCCATTTGTGTAGCCATTTACCATTTGGAAAGTAATTGTCCAAGAATTGCCAAATGATAAAGTAACTTTACAAAAATTATATTATAACCAGGAAAAGTACTTATTTCATAAAATTAGAGGGGGAAAAAACTGAGAGAAGTGCCATTTAGAGGAGATAATCAAAATTATATGTATTATCCTAATACAATGGCAAACACATGGAAGGCACTTATCACAACGTTTAGTACATTTTAAGTGCTCAATAAATGCTATTAATATTATAATAGTCTTGAACAAAAATGTATGGAGAAAAACTGGAATGATACACACTAAAAATTAACAGTAGTTGTGCATCTTTCAAGAGCATTGAATTTCTAATGGACTAAAATCCAAACTAAACCTACTATCATCAAGTCAATTCTGATGCATAGTGACCCTTTAGGACAGAGAAGAACAGCCCCATATGTTTCCAAAGCTGTAAATTTTTATAGAGGCACACTGCCTCTTTTCTCTTGCAGGGCAGCTGTTGGGTTTGAGCATCAACATTTTGGTTAGCAGCCAAATGCTTCAACCACTGCTCTACCAGAGCTCCTTCTAATGGACTAAAAAACATGTTAAAACAAATCCACTATTTAAAAAAAGGAAGCAAAAGCTACTCAGACTCACTCAGCTATACAGAAGTACATAGCAGATCCAGAATACAACTTAAATTCAGGAGCTCTGCTACGACACCAGGCTGCCTCTTCAACTCCACTTGTGTACTATTGTCTACATGCTTAGTGTAGATGTTTATTGAATTTCGTGTATTTATTATACCGAAGTCTTAGAATAGAAACCAGGTGGGATGTGGGGAAGGTAGACAATGAAATATCTTGTAAACATTTTCCACAAAGATGAAGAGCAATATATATTTGATCCAGCTACCATAGTCAAGTTTTCTCACTTAGAAATAAAGAGCAAAAGAACAGCAATCTCCCACCACTTCACATTAATGTGTGTGGAGGGAACAATCTCATCTCCTCCCGCCTCCTTAACCACCATAGACAAAAGCATCTCAGAAACATTCTGCTAAGAGTCACTTCATTGCCATCATAGCATGCTTTTTTTGAGAATATAGAGGGTCAAGTTGTTCTCCTTGGTGCTGACTTAATGGATCATTTCTAAAAGGGTACGCACAATTTCTCTAAAAACTCCTTCCCAGAAGCACCAAGAAGGAGAGTGAGAGGAGATAAGGTTGAGGTAAGGACCACCCTGTCTCTATAGTTGTAGAGGAAGATTAATCTCTATAGCTGTAGAGATAGGTTAATCTTCTGGACAGACTAGGGCAGTGGCCTGAGTCCTAATCTGAGACTCCTTAGGGTATTAGCAACGGTTTCAGCTAAATTGGGATCTAGCTAGGATTTATGATTGTACTTCTCCAACGCCCCTGTTGGCCTCTCTGACCATCCCCTTTGAGTCTTCCTCACAAGTGCACTCAAACTCACTTTTCTAATTTTACTGAAAGTACATCTTTATTAATTTAGAACCCCAAACAGCAGCTCACCAGAACTACATTTCTTAGAAAATTATTTTACTGACAGCATTGTTTTGATTGGTTTTGTTTCATGCCCTTAGTTTCCACAGAAGGTAATGCTACAAGAGAGAAGCATGTCAGGATATTACAGTCCTTTTTTGAAAAACTACTTTTGAATATAGTATCTGGACAGTTATGCAGAACTATCTACTCAATATCTCCATGCAGATGTTCTATGACCACCTCAGATACTTTTTTTTTTTCACCCAAAAATTAACTCAATAAGTTCTATAAAAGGGGGGTGACAAGATTATGTAGAAGATTAAGCAAGATTTTGTGTTTAAAGTTCCTTCTACAATGTTTGGCATATGGTAGTTTCTCAATAAAATATTAAGAAAAGTATTATTATAATTTTCAATAAAATTATCTCCCTCTAAATCTGAAAAGATGGCACAATCAACCCACCAGTTTTCTAAACCCTACAGATTGCTCTGACACCTTCCTTGCTATATCAGTTACCAATTTATCACCTCTTAGCTGCAAATGCACCTTTCAATATGTGCTCCATGATAAACAAGGGAATTCTTTTAAGCATTCCTTCCTGCAGGTCAGAAAGATATCATGCTCTCACAGGAGAGGGTGCTGGAGGGATATTGTAAGGGGAACAGAAAACCAGTTACTGTGAGGTTGACTCAGACCATAGCATCACCGTGTGGGTCAGAATTGTGCTCCATAGAGTTTTTAATGGCTACTTTTTTTGGAAGAAGTTCACAAAGCCTTTCTTCTGAGGCCCCTTTTGGGTGGACTCAAACTTTTGATTTTCTGCTGAGCACATGAACAATTTGTCCCACCCCAGATCTCCATCACAGAAGGAAGAGGCTTGTAATTTCTAACCTGAGCTGGGGGTCAGTAATGCATGTATGAAAACAACCCTTGGGTCCTGTCCCAGCCACAGGCTCAAAATAACATGCCTTTGCAACCTTGTACTCTCTGCCTGACAATCATTTTCCTCAAGAGCCTAGCCAGACTTCACTGATTCATCAATGATAAGGGTGACTTTTTGCTGAATTGGATAATAGTTTTTGAAGACTGGAAGAATATTTCTTCATTTTTTTTTAAATGTGCTACTATAATGTAATAACTACAGACATAAACAGAACAAACAAACACACAGGCAGACCCAGAAAGGTGAGAGCCTGAGACTATTTCTGTCCCCTTTCTTCCTTTTTTTTTTTTTTTACTTGAATAAGGTCCATCCACAATGTCCTTAGAAATTATAAGGTTTCCTCGTGTAGATATTAGCACCCCCTATCCCACCCACCACATAAGAACCTCTTCAGGCATAACAATCTTTATGTTATTAAACTTCATGCACATTAACTTTCAGCAACTTCTATGGGCATAGGAATCTCTGGTTGCTCATCCAACAGTTTGAAGAAGATCTACTTTCAAACAAGGATTCCAGTCTCAGAATGATTAAAGTGTGCCCTTTACAAAGTATTTTCACATCTATGAACTTACTTTATCTTCCCTCCAGCCATGCTAGTACTATGACTCCTATTTTATAGATGAGAAACAGAGACTAGGGAACATGAAGCAGCTAGATGGTCACATCCACCACGTGTCTGTCTGTTTGTCATACTGTGGTGGTGTGCATGTTGTTGTGAGGCTGGAGCCTATACCACCAGTATAGGCTGGGTCACCCATGGTGGATACGTTTCAGCGGACTTTCCAAACTAAGACAGATTTGGAAGAAGGAAGGGGCCATCCACTTCTCAAAGAATTGGCCACTGAAAACCTTATGAATAGCAGTGAAACACTGCCTGATATATTACTGGAAAACTTTATGAATAGTTTTGAAATATAGTCTGATAAACCTGCTGAAATTAAGGCACTCAGGTCAGAAAGCACTCAAAATATGACTAGGGAAGAGCTGCCACCTCAAACTAGAATTGACCGTAATGATATAGATGGAACAGAGCTTTCAGGACCTCCATTTGCTGATGGGGCATGACCCAAAATGGGAAGAAACAACTAAAAACATCCATTAATAATTAGAACATGGAAGGCATGAAGTATGAATTTAGGAAAATTGGAAGTTACCAAGAATTAAATGGAGTACATAAAGATTGCTATCCTACGCATTAGTGAACTGAAATGGACTGGTTTTGGCCATTCTGAATCAGACAATCACATAATCTACTTTGCAGGGAATGATAAATTGAAGAGGAATGGAGTGGAATTCATTGTCACAAAGAGTGTTTCAAGATCTACCCTGAAGTACAAAGCAACCAGTGAAGGATAATATCCATATACCTACAAGGAAGACCAGTAATACTACTATTATTCAAATTTACACACCGACCATCAAAGCCAAAGATGAGGAAATTGAAGATTTTTACCAAATTTCTGCAGTCTGAAATTGACCAAACATGCAATCAAGATGTGTTAGATATCAGTGGTGATTGGAATGCAAAAGTAGGAAACAAAGAAGAATCACCAGTAGTTGGAAAATGTGGTCTTGGTAATAGAAATGATGCTGGAGATCACATGATAGAATGTTGCAAGACCGATGACTTATTCATTACAAATATCTTTTTTCAATAACATAAATGGCACCTATACACATGAACCTCACCAGATGAAATAAACAGGAATCAGGTTGACTACATCTGTGGAGGGAGCTCTGGTGGCATAGTGCCTAAAGCATTTGACTCTAACTAGAAGGCTGGTGGTTCATACCCACTAGCCACTCCTCAGAAGGAAGATTGGGCAATCTGCTCCCATAGTGATACTGCCTCGGCAACCCAAGGAGGCATTGTGAATCAGATCCAACTCGATGGCAGTGAGTTTGGTTTGATTTTAACATCTGTTGAAAGAGGTTATGGAGAGGCTCAATATCTTCAGCCAAATCAAGGCCAGGAGCTGACTGTAGAACAGATCATCAGTTGCTCATATGCAAATTCAAGTAGAAGCTGAGGACAATTAAAACAAGTCTAAGAGTACAAAAATACAACCTTGATTACCTGAATTTAGAGACCATCTGAAGAACAGATTTGACACATTGAACAACAATGACCAAAAACCAGATGAATTGTGGGATGATATCTGGTAGCATAGTGCCTAAGGCACTTGACTGCTAACCAGAAGGCTGGCGGTTCAAACCCACTAGCCACTCCTCGGAAGGAAGGTTGGGCAATCCTACTTCCATAGTGATACTGCCTCGGAAACCCAAGGAGGGGTCGCTATGAGTCGGGGCCGACTCAACGGCAAGCAACAACAACAACAACATCAAAAACATCATTTGTGAAGAAAGCAAAGGTCATTGGAAAGGCAGGAAAAGAAGACAAAACCAAAATAAATGTCAGAAGAGACTCTGGAAGTTGGTTTTGAATGGTGAGTAGTTACTAAAGCAAATCTAAGAGGGTAATGTGGTAGAATAAACAGACAAACTACACAGACCTTCTTCAACAAAGAAAAGAGAAAACCAGTTGACACAGATACATAAGATAATCTTGGAGCCCTGAACTTTGAAAGGAAGGATACAGAAGTGGATTAAATATCAACTAGTGGAAGAACCTGAATGAAAACAGTGAATAAGGTCACAAACAGAACTGTGGACTGTTAGCTATCCTGTCAGCATGGCCAGTTTGAATATTTACAAGTGGTGTTAGGACCTAGTTCAGTAACCTATAAATCATCTCTCCTCACTAAGGGCTGCATGGACAACTGGCACTATGGCTGATGATGAAAAGGAAAACAGCAAAGGAGACAAACTGAGCTGGAAACTTTTGGCTATACAGAGGGTATAGACATTTTCAATATTTAAAAGTGGTGTGACCATTTTAGATATTTAAAGCAGCAGTGTTAAGATCCCAGTGACATAAGAATAGCTCCACTTGCCACGGACAGCATGGGCAGCTACACTGGAGGCTGATGACTGCAAAGGTGCAATATTCTCCTTATTACTCTTATATCCCACACCCTCTTGGTGAACGGAGGTATAGCCATGCCCCACAACCACCCACCTTCTGACTGGCAGGAATTTCAGCCCGGTCTGTGAGCTTTGACAGAGCCTGGGTGCCCTGCTTCCTGACCCAGTTTTTGCGTTAGTTTTCTGTTTGTTTGTTTTTAAATTATTCTTTGTTTCTTCCTTTTTATTTTATTCTTTCATTTTCCCTTCCCAGATTTAAGTTTTTGGGTTCTTTTCTCTTCCCTGTTCCTGGTTCTCATCTTTTACTTTTTTTCTTTTGGTTCTTCCTAACCCTTATTTTTCTTTTTGCATTTTTCTCATATTTTTCTTTATTATTTTTTTATTCTAGATCTTTACTCTTATTCTGCCCTCCACAGATATTGTGGGTTTTTTTTCTCTCTTTTTCTAGGTTTATTTCTTTTGTCTTTTTAAAGTATTTCTTCAAATATTTCTTCTCACTTACTGCCTTTTTGTTTTTTCTTTCCTTTTCAAAAGTAGTTCCTGTGTGTTTACATGGTATGTGTTTTGGTCCTCTTGTTTTCACTTTTTTGGTTATTGTTGTTGTTGTTGTTGTTTTGTCTGAGTGGGAGACAACAACTGTGCCCATACAACCCAACCATACATGCTCATCCTGCGGCCCCACCTACTGAATGAAGGCCATCACTTCCTTTTGCACCAATTGGTCAATGATAGACAACAGCCAGTATGATCCTAATGCATTCTTAATTGTTCTTCACAAACAGCTACAAGACATCTGTGCACCCACTCTCATTCTCTATCACACACAAGTGGTGAGTGCATAAGTGCTGTTAACTAGTGAATAGAGGAGCAGAGTACCCCACTGACTCAAATATATCAAAAAACAACAAAGGAAAAAATACCTTGGGTGAAACACACCAACAGGCAATCACCAATTAAATATAAATACAGCAATGTAAGAATATCTCAGAGAAGGCAATAGAACATTACAGTCCACACAATAAAGCAAGATAAGATAGGAGAAACAAGAACCAGGATACAGACCCAGAACACTACCCTTAGGAAGAAGTAGCATTGTAACTCCCTGACAAGGAATTCGAAAGAATTATATTTAGGTACCTTCAATGGATTAAGAGACAGAAAGCACTGACAAAATTAAGGAAAACACAGACAAAACTCTAGAACAATTTGGGAAGATAATGCAAGAACAAAGTGACAAAATAAATGGAAAATTACAAATTATACAAAATCTGCAGATACAAATCCAGAAGATTAATACTAAGATTTCAGGAATAGACAATACTTTGAATGGGCAAAGAAGTAGAATTGAATCAATGGAAGACAGAATTAGTGGGACTGAAGAAAAATACCTCACTATTTTGGTAAGGGATCAATCAGAAAAAAAGATCAAGACAAAACGAAGAAAACCTAAGATTCATGTGGGATACCTTCAAGAGGAATAATCACATAATCAGGATTCTAGAATAGGAAGAGACAGATAAAACCACAGAGAAAAGTGTCAAAGATTTGTTGTGAGATAATTTCCCTGATACGGTGAAAGACAAGAATATATCCATTCAAGAAGTCGAACAAACCCCAAACAGGATAAATCACAAAAGAAATCACCAAGACATATCATAATCAAACTCATCAAAACCAAAGACAAAGAAAGAATTCTGAAAGCAGAATGGAAAAAATGAAAAGTTATCTACAAAGGGCAACCGGTAAGACTAAGCTCTGATTTCTTGGCAGAAACTATGCAGGCAAGAAGGAAATGGGATGATATATATATAAAACCCTGGGGCGGGAGGGGGCGGGGACCAACCAAGAATTATATACCCAGCAAAATTATCCCTAAAATATGAGGGTAAAATTAGGCAGTTCCAAACAAGCAGAAATTAAGGACATTTGTTAAAACCAGATGAACCTTACAAGAGATGTGAAAGGGAATCCTTTGGACAGAGAATCAACAACAGCAAACAACAATCAACCATTAACACACATGATGACATAACCCAGAAACCACTCCATTTATGGAAGTATACCAAATAAAATAAGCTTATAACACTGAAAACAGGGAAGCAGACATCAATCAGCAAATGAGGACAACTACAGACCAAAAAACTTACTCCTGTGGCTTCCATCCAAACAATAGACAGGCACTTGGGGAGAACATTTACATCAAGTAGATACACTCCTTGAAGCAATCATTCTTGGGAGAAGAGAAGTCATTGTTTGTACAGGGAGCTAGCTTGGCAGGTGGGAGTGCATGGGAGGGAAAGACACAGGGAAGAGGTAACTGCTGGGAGGAAGTGGGAAGAGAGCTGTTACACTGTGGAAAATGGGAGTCAATGTCCTGAAACAAAATGTGTATGAACTGCTGTATGGGAAATGAATTTTCTCTATACACTTCACCCAAATCACAATAAAAATTTACAAAATAAATAAAATAATGCAAATGGAAAAAATGACAAGATTAAAAAACTGAACATAAGATTTCAAAGAGCAGCATGAGAAGACAAAGTTTATTATGATTATGAAAACCTGGAGTTAGAAAACCAAAAGGTAAGAACACACTAGGCATTTCTCAAGCTGAAAGAACCAAAGAAAAAAAAATCAAGCCTCAAGTTGTGATATTGAAAGATTCTATTGGCAAACTATCAAATGATGCAGGAAACATCAAAAGAAGATTGAAAGAATACACTGAGTCACTGCAAAAAGAATTGGTTGATATTTATTCATTTCAGGAGGTGGCATGTGATCAAAACCAATGGTATTGAAGAAAGAAGTCAAAGCTGTACTGAAGGATTTGGCAAAAAAATTATCCTCCAGGAATTGACAGACTACCCATTGTGATGTTTAAACAAATGGAGGCTGTGCTGGAAGTACTTACTCATCTATGCCAAGAAATCTGTAAGACAGCTAAATGGCCAACTGACTGGAAGAGATTCATATTTGTACCCATTCCAAAGAAAGTTGATCCAACAGAATGTGAAAACTATCAAACAAGATCATTAATATCACATGCAAGTAAAATCTTGCTGAAAATAATTCAGAAACAGTTACAGCAGTATATTGACTGAGAACTTCCAGAAACGCAAGCTGGATTCAGAAGAGGAAGTATGGAGGGATATCATTGCTGATGTCAAATGGATCTTAGCTGAAAGCAAAGAATGCTAGGAAGATGTTTACTTGTGTTTTATTGACTATGCAAAAACGTTCAACTGTGTGGATCATAATCAATTATGGATAACATTAAGAATGGGAATTCCAGAACACTTAATTGTGTTCATGAGGAACCTGTACATAGACCAGGAGGTTGTTGTTCGAAAAGAACAAGGGGATACTGCATGGTTTAAAGTCATGAAAGGAGTGTGTCAGGGTTGTATCCTTTCACCATACTTTTTCAATCTGTATGATATGCAAATAATCCAAGAAGCTGGACTATATGAAGAATGCAGCACTAGGACTGGAGGAAGACCTTAATCATTAACAACCTGCAATATGCAGACAACACAACTTTGCTTGCTGAAAGTTAGGATGACTTGAAGCACTTACTGATGAAGATTAAAGACTACAGTCTGTAGTAAGGATTAGTCCTCGACATAAAGAAAACAAAAATCCTCATAACTGGACCAATGAGCAGTATCACGATAAATGGAGAAAAAGCTGAAGTTGTCAAAGATTTCATATGACTTGGTTCCACAATCAACACCAATGGAAACAGCAGTCAAGACATCAGACAACATATTGCACTGGGCAAGTCTGCTACAAAAGACCTCTTTAAAGTGTTGAAGAGCAAAGATGTCTCTTTAAAGACTAAGGTGTGCCTAACCCTTACCCCCAAAAAATAAACCCCAAACTCACTGCCATCGAATCATATTCCAACCCATAGTGACCCCCTTTGAATTTCCAAGGCAGTAAATCCTTACAGAAGTAGATTGTCTAGTCTTCCTTCTGTGGAGTGGCTGATGGGTTTGAACTGCTAATCTTCTGGTTAGCAGCTAAATGCCTTAGGCACTACGCCACCAGAGCGCCTTGTGCCTAGCCCAAGTCATGTATTTTCAATAGTCTCATATGCATGTGAAAGCTGAACAATGAATAAGGGAGACCAAAGAAGAATTGATGACTTTGAATTATGGTGTTGGCAAAGAATATTTAAAATACCACAGACTGCCAGAGGAACTAATAAATCTGTCCTGGAACAAGTGCAGCCAGAGTGCTCATTGGAAGCAAGAATGGCCAGACTTCATTTCACATACTTTGGTCATGTTGTTATAAGGGACAATTTCCTAGAGAAGGAGATCATGCTTGACAAAGTGGAGGGTCAGCAAAAAGGAAAGAGTCTCAATGAGATGGATTGACAGTAGCTGCAACAATGGGCTCAGGTATAGCAAGGATTGAGAGATTGGTGCAGGACTGGGGAGTGATTCTTTCTGCTGTACGTAGGGTCTCTATGTACGAGTCAGAGCTGACTCGACTGCATCTAACAATAACAACAGATGGTCCCATAAGTGATAGAACAAGGAAGATGAACTGAACCCCTTCCATCTTGAGGCTGACTGAGTTCTGAGTTCTTTCCAAAAGTAATAAGTGCAGGTGGAATACAGCTGAGAAGCCCAACTTAATCTTTACTCACAGCTGGTCAGATTCCTAGAAGGCTGGTCATATTTTAGAGCTGTTACACTGGAGTTGAATATCTTTTATATATTTATAAAGATTTCCTTAATCTGAACAAACTAGCCTCCTAAGTGTATGTCAGACTTAGCTAAGATATGGCTCCCACTGTGATGAAATTTTCATGTTTCTAATGAGTTACTTCTCCTAAATATGATCAATCTACTGTCTCTTCTCTTCCTTTCCACCAAACATCAAGCACTACACAAAGATCTATTTCTGTATTCTTAAAATTTTTTTCAGTTCTTGAATGATCTATATCAAATTGCAAGTTTATCTTATCTATATCATACCATGATTTATTTCTCTTAAGTCAAGAAATAGTTTCTTTGCCTATAAATGACATATCTGACAATGGACTTACCTCTAAAATTTATAGAAAACTCCAACACCTCAACAACAAAAAAATGAACAATCCAATTAAAAAAATGGGCAGAGTACATGACTAGACACTTCACCAAAGAGGATATTCAGGAGGCCAACAAACACATGAAGAAGTGTTCATGATCATTAGCTATGAGAAAGATGCAAATCAAAACAAGAATGAAATACCATCTTGCCCTCAGCACTGGTAGCAAATTTCAACAAGATAGAAAATAATAAATGCTGGTGAGGATGTGGAGAGATCAGGACTCTAATACACTGCTAGTGGGACTGTAAAATGGTACAGCCACTGTGGAAAGCCCTATGGCAACTCCTTAAAATGTTGGAAATAGAAATACCATTTGACTCAGCAATTTCATTACTAGGTATATATCCCAAAGAAATGAGACCCAGGACAAGATAAGATAAATGCACACTCATGTTCATCACAGTACTATTTACAACAGCAAAAAGTTTCCACAATCTAGGTGCCCATCAGCAGAAGAACGGATAAACAAACTATGGTACATACACACTGGAACACTATGCAACCCTAAATAATAATGTAGAATCTGCAACATGGATGAATTTGAAGTACATTATGTTGAGTGAAATAACTCAATCACAGAAGGAGAAATATTGTATTAGTCCAGCATTGAAAAAAGTCAAGGAAAGGTTTCTGTATGGAAGGAAATTGTTTTTGTTGGTTACCAGAGTGACAGGGAACACTGCTAGATAGGTAGAGACAAGTATTGATTTGGGTGAAGAGAAGGGCAATATACCAAATGTGAGTGACTAATTCCAATTGAGGAAGAGGAAGACATAGAGAGGTATATGGGAGGTACAGACAACAAAGATGAACCTTTTTGCACATTCAGTACTGCATTGTCAGTGAAGGAAAACACTGATCTATGGGTGGTTAGATAGGTGGACAGGCTGAACTATTAGGTGTGTCTATGCAGGGGGGAGTATGCCCATGACCATGTATAGGATTGATAGACAATGTTTCTACAAGTGTATCTGTATGTTCTGTAAGAATTTCCAGGTATATAGTAAAGCTGACAACAGACAAGATTGTAGTCACTTCTTGGCCACAGCCAGCTTCCCAGAGGAAGCAAATAGTTGGACCTGTACATTCGGGACCATGGTTGCAGGGGACATCAACCTCAATTGGCATAACATACTACACAAAAACATTGTTCCACATCCTACCTTGGGGAGTAGCGACTGGGATCTTAAAAGCTCACAAGTGGCCATCTAGATGCAACAATGGGTCTCTCCTTGTCTAGAGCAAAGAAGAATGAAGAAAACCAAAGAAAAACAAACTGGTACACCCTGCAATCCTCAGCCTATATGATTATGAGACCAGAAGAACTAGATGATGCCCAGCTACCACTGTCAACCACTCAGAGGGGGATCTATGTAGGAGATCCTGGATAGAGTGGGAGAACAATGCGGAACAAAACACAAAATACAAAATAATATTTAAAAAAAAAAAAAAAGGCACCAGATTTTCTGGTCTGTTAGAGCTTTTTGGAACCCCTGAGACTATGGCCCCTAGCTACCCTTCAGGTCTGGAACTGAACACACTCCTGTGGATCCTAGCCAAACAAAAGACAGGCATATGAGCTGAATGTTTACATTAGGTAGATACACTCTTTGGAGAGATTAATTAATGGGAGAATAGAAGGGCTGTGTATACACAGAGAGCTCAAGGGGCAGGAGTGCATAGAGAAGGACACAGGGAAGAGGTGGCTATAGGGAGGAAGTGGAAGGAGAGCTGCTGCATTATGGGAAATTACACTCAATGTCATGAGAAAAAGTATATGTGAACTGCTACTGGAAGATGAATTTGCTTTGTAAACTTTCACCCAAATCACAGTAAATTTAAAAAGTTTTTTTAAAAAATAGTTCTTAGCCTATGAATTCATTGCCTGCCTCATGCAAATGGTTAACACACTCTACTGCTATCAGAAGGGTTGGAGGTTCAAATCCACTCAAAAGTGCCTTGGAAGAAAGACCTGGTGATTTACTTCTAGAAAATCAGCCATTGAAAATCCTATAGAACATAGTTCTACTCTGACACACATGGCATCACCATGAGTAGGAATCAACTCAATGAAAAATGGCAATTGTATTTTTTGTTTGTTTGCTTGGTTAAGTAGTTGGTTTATATATGAATTACAAACCTCATATCAAATAGAAGAATGAAAAAAAAAAACAGTTGCTATCAGAAATCTCATTTAATCAAGGGAAAGAAGATGATTATTATAAGAACTGTTCACAAAATGATGTTATAACAATTTGACTCTGACCCCTACAGGTACATGTCACAACTTCAGTTGGAAGGGAGACATAATTCTCCCACAGAAGGGCACTGAAATAAAGGACCCAGAATATTTAAAAAACAGCAATTTCATCTACCACAGATGCTTCCTGAGTTTGATGTGAGAGGTCAAGGTGGCAATTGTCAGGAGAGGAGGCTGGAGAAGTTCTTAAAGGCCTTGTGTATCATTTTAAAGAATTTAGATTCTACTCCATAGCTGGTGACATAGTGCCTAAGGCATCTGACTGCTAACCAAAAGGCTGGAGGTTCAAACCCACCAGCCACCCTCGGAAGGAAGACTGAGTGATCTACTTCCATAGAGATACTGCCTTGGAAACCCAAGGAGGGGTCCTATGAGTCAGAATTGACTCCATGGCAGTGAGTTTTTTTTTTTTTTGCAGTAGGTTATAGGGTGCCACCAAAGGGGAAGAGAGTGTGACTATATTTACACTTTATAAAGATCACCTTGGGTCCACAATCCCTTACCCAAAACCTGTGGGACCAGATGTGAATCAGAATTGAAAATTAACACTTTAGAAAAGTAAAATAATGCATATACTATTTATGTTATGTTTCAAGCGAAGGTATGAGACAGACTCTGATAATCTAAGACATTAATGTTCATGCATATTCAAAATAAGTTAAATTAAGACTGTAAGTGGATTTGTGTTGGTTTGCATCTGGTTTTATCATAAAATGAGTTTGCATCACACTTGCCATTTTCAGAGCTTTGTTTTAAACGTTTTTGCAATATCAGTGAGGGTCTGACCCAGTGGTTTGCTGAAGCTGATTCATACCAACTTACAAAGGTAATTAGTAAATTTTAAAATTTTAGGAGCAAGTTGTCAGTTATTAAAATTAAGTTATATAGACTTACCATTAAGTTAAAAACAAGGAATGCTCAAAACCTACCACTCTGCTCATTTTACTGCATTTACTGTCAGCACGCTCTAAGTTATTGATGCCTTTTATATTTGCATGTTGGAAGTACTGTACCATGATGCACTATTGCACATTCCCTCCAATTTCCACATTCAAGGCTGACAAGTTGGTAGCTTGAAATTGGCCATGGTGACACCATTTACACCATGGAAATCAGCAAATACTACAAGTCAGAGCTTCATTTATTGTTTTATTGATTGTCTACACTTAAGAAAGTATGTCATGTCTGTAGTGATTACATCGTATTCGTCAAACTGCTGGATGAGCAGCCAGGGAATCCCAAGTCTAGAAAGAGCTAAAAATTAATGTGCTTGAAGCCTGGTTACCTCTGTCACAAAAAAAAAGTATTAGGCTTAAAGAGGTTGGTAAAATATGGGTGTTCTTCCATAAGGGGGGCCCCAGTAATTCATAAAGACAATGGATGGGCTTCATTACATTCAACAACAAAAAAAAAAAAAGAGGAAAGGGGACAGAAGCAGTTCCAGTTCTCTCTTTTGGCTGGTTGTTTGCTTTGCAGTTGTAATCTGGGAGGAGAATTGTTTTTGTTGCTTTCTCCTTTGTTCATGTGCTACAATCTCCAATCAAACAGAAGAAGATTGAAATGTGAAAGGACATTCAAAGCCTCTAGGCATGCTGCTCTTTCTGAGAAGGTCTCTCATCTTCTGTTTAGTCATAGTGAAAGAGGGGGTGTGGGAAGGGAGAGGACTCATTCATTTAGTCAAGATGCTTGAACCACCTTCCTCACAACTGGCCACTCTATTCCTTGCAGTAAAGTTTGGCAACAAACAAGTAAATATGATTGCACAAAATTTCATATGCACAGGACATCCTCCTCTATTATCATCCCTAATTGAAATTGATAGCACAAAACAAAACAGTAATAGAAAACTAACTGCTAGACAGACTTTGATAACTCTTCCAGCAACTTAGTAAGTTCAGAGCTGAGTTCATAATTTGGATCTTTGGGGCACAGTTGTTCATATTTATCTGAACACTATATTAGTTCCCTCAATCATTCTAGTTTATGTTAACTTGAGTACACACAATTATGGTGTTGAATCTCAATTCACATCACACAATCTGATCTATCTTTGGACAATTCATGTCCTTTACAATCATTGAACAAAAACAAAGCAAACTTCTATGTAAATAATAATCAAAGAATTATAATATGCACTAGTAGAGAAATGAATGATTCTGCTATTTGAGAACTCAAAAGCAGCTACACCCTTCCAACCAAACAAAAGACAGGCATATAAGGTGAACATTTACAGTAGGTAGGTACACTGCATAGAACAATCAACCATGGGCGATCAGAAGGTAGTATTTACACTTGGGAGATAGGTCAGAGGGCAGGAATGCATAGGAAAGAAGGACACAGGGCCAATGTAACCACTGGGAGGAAGTGAAAAGAGAGGTTTGAAACAAAATGTGTATGAATTGTTGTATGGAAAATGAATTTGTTGTGTAAACTTCCACCCAAATTACAATTAAGTAAATAAATAAAACCATTTGTTCACCAAAAAAAGCAGCTACCAATTTTTAAAAGACAATATTTGTACATTCTTCAAGTGAGATATGTTGTTGCTATTTATTCTGTTAGACATCATCAAGTTGATTCTGAATCCATGTGCAACAAAATAAAACATTGTCCAATCCTGTGCCATCTTCATAATCATTGCTATGTTTGAGCCCATCGTGGCAACTCTGTGTCAAATCGTATTAAGAGTCTTCCTCTTTTTCACTGGCCCTCTAGTTTACCAACCATGATGTCCTTCTCCAGGGACTCTTTCCTAATAACACATCCAAACCACCTGAGATCAACTCTCACCACTCTCATCATATTCACTTCTAAGAGACATTCTGGCTCTTTCCGAGACAGATTTGTTCATTCTTCTAGCAGTCCATAGTATATTCAATATTCTTTGCCAACACCGTAATTCAAAGGCATCAGTTCTTAAGGTTGTCCTTATGCATTGTTTTGCTATTGCAAATGCATATGAGGGAATAAAAATGCGATGGTTTGGGTTAGACACACTTTAGTCCACAAAGAAATGTCTTTGCTTTTTAACGCTTTAAAAAGGTCTTTTGCAGCAGACTTGCCCAATGCAATATATAATTTGATTTCTTGATTGTTGCTTCCATGGATATGGATTGTGGATGAAAGTAAAATGAAATCCTTGACAACTTCACTATTTTCTCATTTATCATGATGTTGCTTATCGGTCCAGTTGTGAGGATTTCTGCCTTCTTTGTGTTGAGATGTAATCCATATTGAAAGCTGTAGTCTGATATTCATCAGTAAGAACTTCAAGTTATCTTAGCTTACACCAAGCAAGATTGTGTCATCTGTGTATCAAAGGTTATTCATGAGCCTTCCTCCAACTCGGATGCCATATTCTTCCTCATATAGCCCAGTTTCTCAGATTATTTGCTCAGCATACAGATTGAATAAGTATGATGTAAGGACACAATGCTGACACACATCTTTCCTGATTTTAAACCAGACACTGTCCATTTGTTCTGTTTGAACAACTGTCTCTTGGTCTATGAATTAAGTGTTCTGGAATTCCCATTCTTCACAATATTATCCATAATATATATGCTATGTTCCACTTAGTCAAATGCCTTTGCATAGTCAATGCAACACAAATAAACATCTCTCTGGTATTCTCTGCTTTCAGCCAAGATCCATCTGACATCAGCAAAGATATTCCTCCTTCCAAGACCTCTTCTGGGTCTGGCTTGAATTTCTGGTCATTCTCTTTCTATGTACTCTTCAACTGTTTTTGAATTATCTTCAGAAAAAAATTGTATTTGTATGTGATATGAATGATATTATTTGATAATTTCCACATTCAGTCAGATCACCTTTCTTTAGAATGGGCACAAATATGGATAGCTTCCAGTAGGTTGGCCAGATAGCTCTCTTCCACATTTCTTGGCATAAATGAGTGAGCACTTCCAGAGTTTCATCCATTTGTTGAAATATGTCAATCAGTGTGTTGGATTGGGTTCTCTAGAGAAACACAAAAACCAGCAAAGTATATATATATATATA
>NW_006921619.1:14299886-14325664 GCF_000298275.1 Orycteropus afer afer | reverse complement strand
GCGCAGCGAGCTGCTCGCTCCAGGAAGCATATATCTGGAATGCTGTTTTTTCCAGTTTGTTCCTGGGATAGTATTACAGGTAGGCCACACCCCTGGGGAAACTCCCCCTAGACTGACCGGCCGCTTAGGACGTAGTCATGTGATCCATCATGGGAAACACTACTCACAAGTGAAGTTCAGCCAAGTTGACAGATCTTCAACTATCACAATCAGTATTCTGTCAGTTCCTGGAGGCTTGTTTTTCATCAATACCCTTAGTGCAACTTGGACTTCTTCCTTCAGTACCATCAGTTCTTGATCATGTGCTACCTCCTGAAATGGTTGAATGTCAGCACGATTCTTTTTAATACAATGACTCTGTGTATTCCTTCCACCTTCTTTTGACACTTCCTGTGTCATTCAATATTTTTCCCATAGAATCCTTTAATACTGCAACTTGAGGCTTGAGATACATTATAGAAGTAAAATAGGTGACTATTTACTTCTCATTTGAACTTCTGAATCTATGTAAACTATCTGTCCTAATCAAAGCAGATTTTCTTTTGGAGAAGTCAAATTTTCTTTGCAATGGGAAGGAAGATGAAAGGGGACTGAAGTATGGACTGGTAAAAGTGAATTAGGGAAAAGCTAATTTCCTTCATTGGAAGCAATCCAGAAATAAACAAGATGGATAGGACAGAAAGAAATGAAGATAATACAAAAAAAAAAAAAAAGCCACCTTTTAATGACATTTATGAACAAAGGACCAATTTCTACTGAAAATATGCTATATGCCAAGAACTTTCCTCAGAATTTTACTAATATTATCTCATTTAGAGGAGTTTTGTTGGTGTAGTGCCTAAGGCATTTGACTGCTAACCAGAAGGCTAGTGGTTCAAATCCACCAGCCACTCCTCAGAAGGAAGGTTGGGCAATCTACTTCCATAGTAATATTGCCTCAGAAACCCAAGGAGGAGTCACTATGAGTCAAATCCGACTCCATGGCAGTGAGTTTGGTTTGGTTTAGTTTATCTCATTTATTCCTTACAAGAAGTCTTCAAGTACATATTACCATCTCCCTTCTAGATAAGAGAAAGCAAAGGCCCAGAAACTGACAGGAAGGATGAATTTCAAAAATTCATTCTCATTCAGTTCTTTGAATCCATTTGAAATAATAGTATACATTATGGTCACTCAAATGGAGTGACTTGTGACTAGTTCTACTTTTCATTGATTGAGGGTTTTATTTTTATGGCCTGGATGTTTTACATGCACATGTTACTTTCCTGAAACTCAGTCAAAGTTGTCCTGGAAAGGGGTGAAAGATTAAATGATGCTTTAATCAAGGTATAAGAATTGCTGAGCTTCTGTACTAGAATCCCTGTTGATCAGGCTTTTGAGCCAGATAACCCAACTTACTTAACCTATTAAGTAAGTATCTGAAGTGGAATTTTAATTGCATTCTCCGTTTAACACTATGAGTTCTATATTAGAAAAGAGTTGTCTTTTTCCTTTATCATGTGAGTATTTGCTTACCATTGTAAAGGTCATGGCATTATCAGTATTTGGGAAAGTTAAGAAGGGCCATACACACACTCATTTCTCTGTGAAGAACATAAATGTATTATTTTTACTGTGGCATTTTCGGTTAAAATTCTTATAGCTACCATAAGACTTTGAGGTGAATGGAAGTAGTTATTAAATAGTGAAAGCAACAAGGACTTACACATTAGACTTGATTTTTATCCTAACTCTGGTCAAGTGGCTTATCACCTCTGTATTAGGTAATTCCTCTGGTTTTGTTGCTCATATAATGGTATATAAAATAAAACTCAAGCTGTATATGTTAACCTCATCCTATTTTCTAGCCTTCCTTTCCATCAAGGTGGTTATTAGTCTGATGTAGTTGGAGAGAGAGTACCAGGAAAGGAGAGAGATTGGATCCAGACAGAATACTTAAGGAACAAGTACAATAGTCCCTAAGAGCAGTGATGAGGGCCTGACCTAAGATTGTTTTAGTGCTGGCTGAGTAATGAGATCAGACGGAGAAATGGGTGTATGGGGTCAAAATTGAGCATACTATCAGCTATGGGATCAGGAAACTATACTCCTAACAGGATAAATCAATCAATTATCTTACATAGAAACCAAAAGAAGATCCTTGGTTGGCATAAATGTTTAAGTGCTCAACTACTAGCCAAAGGGTGGCAGTACAAATCTACCTAGTGGTATCTAGGGAGACAGAACCGGCAATCTGTTTCTGAAAGGTCACAGACTTGATACCTTTATGGAGCAGTTCTACTCTGCACACGCAGAGTTGCTATTGGAATCAACTTGATGCAACTAACAACAAGCAACAGCAACCAGAAGAGATTTCCCCACTAGTCTATCTTCTATTTTGTTATAGTAGCAACTAAGAAAAAAATACTGTATTTCCACTGCCATTTGGTTGTCCATAACTACTCACTCAGTCAAGAGCCAGAAGCCTTGAATGGTCTCTCCGGAAGTCTCTGTTATGTGGCTTTTCAAATCTTCCATGGCAGTCTCGATGGCCCCTGGCTGAGTGGGAAGAAGAAAATACCTAGTTTAAAGAAAAGTGAGCTCTTTTTATACCTATGATTAATTAGTATATCCCAGCAGCAACTCCAGAAAGCCCATCAGGAAAGATAACAGTTCTTATAGTTGCTTATTAGTTCTATGCACTGCCTGTCCAAGGGCTTAGTCTTGAGCTCTGTTATATGCTAAGTGCTCTTCTTGAGTGAAATGAAAGATATCCAAATCCTGTCTTCCATCATCTTACTTATAATTTCTCATAGAAATAAAACCAAAAACCAAAAAACCAAATTCACTGCCGTCGAGTTGGATCTGACTCATAGCAACCTTTCCTTGGGTTCCCGAGGTGGTATCACTATGGAAGTAGATTGCCCAAACTTCCTTCCAAGGAGTGGCTGGTGGGTTTGAACCACCAGCTTTCTGGTTAACAGTCAAAAGCCTTAGGCACTACGCTACCAGAGCTCCTCATAGAAATAAAGATAGTCAGTTTTAGAGGACCAGTTTTTTCTGAACAAACACATTAGTTAGGAATTTCAAAGCATTTAGCAAGTTATTCCATTTTGCATGACACCCTTTCCCTCTTCAGAGAGCACACGGCAGTAGACTACAAAAGGGATGCTTTCTTCCAGTCTTTGACAATACCTTTCAACTTTCTCTGAGAGATGAACTCTATCTCTTCACCTCAATTTCTTCACCCTTTTCTAAGTAGGTATTCCTATTTATAGGTCTAGCTCTACCATAAAGATTGACTTCTATTATAATAAGTAGTTCATAGTCTCTAGCTCAGTAATTTTCAAACTTCAACACACATCAGAATCACCTGGCAAGTTATCTGAATAAAACACAGATTGCTGGACCCCAGAATTTCTGATTTAATAGGTCTGGTGTGAGGCTTGAAAATTTGCATTTCTAACAAGTTCCTATGTGATGCTATTAGTAGGGGGACCATACTATGAGAACTATTGCTCCCTAGGCAGTTATTTTCAAGCAAGACTGCACATCAAAATCTCCTGGGAGCTTTTAAAAAAATCCCAATGACCAGGCTACACCCCAGACTAATTATATCAGAAACCAAGTAGATGGGACCAACTTATCAGTATATTAGTATTTTTTAAGGTATCTCAAATGATTCCAATGGGCAGCCCAAGGATTATCTAATCTAAACCATTCCATTTAATAGATGAGTAACTGGGGGCCAGCTTGCAGAAGAAACTTCTACAAATTCACTCAGCTAAAAAGTGGCAGAGAGAAAGAAGACACCAGACTTTTCATTTCCAGCCCCATAGCACAGCACTGGCCTGATCATTTATAATTCTGGGCTATGTTAATGATAAGCAGGTTGCAAGTTCTCATACATTCTCTGTATAATATGGCTTTAATGCCAAACACCTAATTGTCTCTAAAAATTAGCATTCCTAGTCCTCACAGCCTGATACCTTTCTCTCACAACAGGAATCAGAGACACTAGCCTGTCTAGGATCCACTTAAATATGTCCTTCTCCCAGAGATGAGATAGTTGTAGGATTTTTGTTTGCTTGTTTTCTCAACCCATGATAAATGTTGATTGACTCTGAAATATTTTGTCATGGAGTCTTGTTGTCAAAAAACAAAAAAAAAAGTTAGAAGGGAATCAAAGCAGGAAAAGAACAGAGCTGCTGCAGATGAAGTGGAGGTAAGGGATGCTGAGCATCACCTACTTAGCTTTCTTCCTGCACCCCACAGAGCACAAGTCATCCAGAACATGGACAGAACATACTGAAAATGGAATTAAGTGAATTCTACCCTGTCCTATAGGGTCACTATGAGTAGGAATTGACTAAACAGCAGTGGATGGTAGCCTCCATTTCCTTATCTATATGATAACTGATAAATAAATAAATGTTTATTAGCCACTGATGAACAAAACCTCTTGGAAATCTTTAAGAAAATATAATCACATCCCTTACATGAATAGATTCTGATTTTACCATTTTAACAAATTTTCCCATTGAGTTAGACAGTCAATAAGATTTGAGAAACACTGTACTGAGTGGTCTCTATCATTCTTTGCTACTGGTTGAATTGTTGTCAGAAAGCTAACATGGCATCCCATCTATTCTGGTTACCTAGTGCTGCTCTGACAGGAATATATCACAAATGGCATGGCCTGAACAAACAGAAGTTTATTCTCTCACAGTTTGGAGACTTTAAGTCCAAGTTCAAAGTACCAAGCTCTAGGGGCTGGGTGAAAGCCCCTCAACCTTGGAGTCCAGCTCTGCCTCCTGCTCCTGGCCCACTGGAGCTAGAGGCGTTTCTTCATGCAGACAGCTGCTGGCTGCTGAGGCTGCCAAGCCCAAGGTTGACAAGTAAAAGACACGGTCCCAGTGTTGCCAAACCATACAGCAGGCCATTAATTCAAGTCCATTGTAAGTCCCAAGGTCAGCAGAGCATGGCAGGCTGCTGAGCAACAACACAGCTTCATACAGGGTCCAAGCGTGCCATAAGCTAGAGACCATTCCCAAGGCTTCTCCTTATATACAGGAAGCAGACCACATCCCAAAGGCAGCTAGCTACTCAGCTGCTCGTACTAGATCTCGCCATGGAGTTGATTGCCAGTCTCATGATGGGGAATAACTACCCCCAGCGGCCCAGACACTCAACCAGGCCCAGCCAAGTTGACACACAAACATAACCACCACACCAGCTTTACTGAACCCTTAAAAATAAAACTCACTGCCGAAAAAAGAAAAAAAAACCTCATGAGTCAATTTCAACTTATAATGATCCTATAGGACAGAGTAGAACTGCTGCAGAGGTTTCCCAGGTTATAATCTTTAGGGAAGCAGACTGCTTCATTTTTCTCCTGCGGAGGAACTGATAGGTTTGAACAGCTGACCTTTTGGTTAACAGCTGAATGCTTTCACTACTGTGCCATCAAAGCTCCTTGCTGAAACCTGACTTTCATGAAGTCAGTAAATTCTGGGGCATTAATCCAATACACCTTGAGCACCACTTTGTGTCAGCATCATTGGTTCCCAGTGACCTTACTGGCGGGGCTGGACTCTGGTAGGAAATTACCTATGATCCCATGACAATCTCTCCACCACTCAGCCTCGGTTCCACACGATGCAGCCTGATTCTCCCAGGCGCATAAGTCAAAGTCCTCTAAAAAAAGTTTTTTGTTTTGTTTTTGATGACTCACACAGATATTTTCCCTTCTGTCTGTATTCACATAATTTCGGCCTTTGCTAACAAAACTCAGTAGTAAAGATAACACTTTTCAGGAGAAAAAAAAGTAAGTGGAGATAGAATAATGCAATAATCCTAAAATAAGCATTTACTGAGTGCTTTCTATGCCACACATTGTACCACAACAATGTGAAGATGAATATAACAATGTAGAATTTTTCAAAGCCTTCCTTGTCTTCAATATGGAACCCCCCCACCTCATTGCTCTGGAGATGGATCCGACTCATAGTGACCCCTCCTTGGGTTTCCGAGGCAGTATCACTACGGAAGTAGATTGCCCAACCTACTTTCCTAGGAGTGGCTGAAGGGTTTGAAATGCCAGCCTTCTGGTTAGCAGTCAAATGCCTTAGGCACTATGCCACCAGAGCTCTCCTTCCATATGGAAAGTAATGAGCGAAAAAAAAAAAAAAAAATGAGAAATGATATATTCTTTGAACCAAATATTGCACCTCTGGGGAAGTTACACTGCAAATATACTTGTATATGTGCAAAATAACATATGTATCAATTATTCTCTACAGTCTTGTTTGTGGATAAAAAATAATTAGAAACAACCCAAATTCTCTCAATAAAAGACTAGTCAGATAGATTATTGGGTATATCCTACAAGATGGGCCCTAGTGATATAGTGGTTAAGCATTCAGCTGCTAACCAAAAGGTCAATAGTTTACCAGCTGCTCCTTAGGAGAAAGAAATTGCAGTCTGCTCTTGTAAAGATTTACAGCCATAGAAACTCTATGAGGCAGTTCTACTCTGTCCTATAGGATAGCTATGTGGCCCAGTGGACCCTACTCAAAAAAAAAAAAAAAAAAAAAATCTTTAGTAGAAGCAAAACTACTGGGCAGATTTCAAAGACATAAATATTTGTTTCCTTGCATTTCCTTAAGCTGAACTAGCCAGAGGGCCAGTTATCACATAAGCAATACTCATGTCAAGTGATCATCTTCCCATGTACTGGACTCCTTGGCTAGACAGGGAGATGAGGGTGCAGTAATGAGAGGAATACTCCTAGGGACACAGACATTAGATGCCTCTGTGAGTGTCATCAGGGCCTGACAAGAATTGCTCTGCAGTAGATACATAAAGTAAGAAAAATCAGGCATGATTTGTGAAGTTCCAGCAAATTTCCTTTTCCTTGGAAAGAAGAAAATACATCTTATCTCATTATTGTTAACTGTCTGCTCTCAGAAAGAAAATCACCTTTATAATAATTTTCAAGGGATTTCAATGGAAGGAGGGGAGTCAAAAAGTCTTTTACCCAGTGAACTATCTAATTTCTAGATCAGAAAGAAGCTCACACAGGCAATAACAATATAACTAATATATTTAGTTGTTCCCAGTGCAAGAGCAAGACACAGGGAACCCTGTAGCAAGAGACTAGGGAAAGGGAGAGCATATGAAAGCCAAATTAGTGTCATGAAAGCAATGACATCTTGCTACACAATGGGAAGTCCCAAACCTGCTTATTAAAGTCTTGTTGCTCACAATAGAACATAGGCTATAAAAAGGCCATGGGGAACCATTAATTAAATATTAAAAGATCAAATAGTTTTAGTCCCATTAGTTTGTATGTAATTTACATTCTCTAGTATAAATTTAGAGATAATTCCCCATCCCTAATCACTTTCAACTTTCTGATAAGGTATCTGCAAATATAGAGTCCTACAGGGCATTTAAAAATATCTTTCCCCATGTGGGTTAAGTATTGTTCCTTTCATAAGAAGTTGCTTTTGAATATCAGTCTCCACAACTAAAGTGATTATCATAATATACCTCAAGTTGTTAGCTTTGAGGGGTATTTTTGTTCAGAGAAGGCACTAGGCCTTTTTTAAAAATGTCTAAGAAATAATAGTAGAATAACTGAAAGAGGAGAGGAATAGTTGAACAGACTGATGGAGAATGGTTCAGACCTTCATTAGTGTGATCTTGCATTCATTTCCCAAGGTCAGAGGCAGGGTGGGCAGTATCAAAAATTCTTTGCATGGCCTCCAGGTTGCTGGCTGTTCTTGGACAAGCCACATCTCCTTTGTGGGATTCAGAGGTTGGGTAGATATTCCCTAAGGCCCTCTGGCTCTGAGTAGAATGTTGCTGAGCTATGATGAAGAGGTATAGTTCCAGAAAAGAAATAACAGGCATGGAAGCCTGCGGAAAGGAAGAAACATCAATGACTTACAAAAGAACACAGGAGGTTTAAGGGGTCAGATGACTTCTCCTACAAACTGGTATTCAGAGGTGTGACCTAATACATGAGGTTATGACACTAAAAATGCCTCTCCTTTGTCCTGGATGAATGTAAAGTTCGTTATCAGTAATCCCTATGCACACATCCCTGGGTGGTACAAATAGTTTGCACTGGGTTACTAACCTAAAGGTTGGCAGTTCGAACCCACCTAGTGGCACCACAGAAGAAAGTCCTGGAAACCTGCTACCATAGTAATTACAGCCAAGAAAACCCTTTGGGGCACAGTTCTACTCTGTAACATATGAGGTAACTGAGTCAGAATCAACTTGACAGTGCTAAGTTTAACACCTACGCAAATCCAGAATCCTTTACTTATCATAGCATTGAGTGTCTACTCCTGGCACCTGGGAAGCTGATTCCAGTATCATCCTGCCACAAGAGGCTGGGAAATAACTTCCTTTTCCAGTTTAAAAGCTATAAGCAGGAAACAGTGTAAATAAGCAGCAAATGTTAAATAAAATATAGTACATCCTCAGAGTAAGATGTTACAGAGTATTAAAAATGATGCTATGAAAGTATATTTATTGACATAAAAAAAAAAAAAACTCACTGTCATCGCATCGATTCCGACTCATAGTGACCCTCACTGAGTTTCCAAGGCTATAAATCTTTATGGAATTAGATTGCCCCATCTTCCTTCTGCACAGTGGGTGATGGGTTTGAACTGCCAACCTTCCGGTTAGCAGTCAAATGACTTAGACACTGTGCTGCCAGAGCTCCATTTATTGACATGGGAAATGATATTTACAATATCCTTCGTGAGGTTTTTTTTTTTTTTTTATGTCAATAAATATACTTTCATAGCATCATTTTTAATACTCCATAATATCTCACTCTGGGGATGTACTACAATTTATTTAATATTTGCTGCTTATTTACATTGTTTTCTGCTTACAGCTTTTAAACTGGAAAAGGAAGTTACTTCCTTCATGACTTTTAGATGTAAGTAAAAAAAATAAGGAAGGATATATACCAAAAAGTCTAAGAGCACAGTCAGTACATTTTGGCTAACTTTGAGCAGTAGAATTACTATGTCTATTTTTTCTTTATTTGTTTATCAACATTTTAAATTTTTTTCCTCAATAAACCACCTCCTGTGCTATGATTTTAAAACATTTTAACAGAATAAGATGCTTGACCAAGAAATTCTTCCATTCAATTACCTATTGCTCTTCTGAATTTGCTACACCTCTGTTTTAAATTCTGACTCTGGAATAAATGGCTTTTTGTTTTGTTTTTGCACTTTAGTTTCTGCATGGTGTCACATAATTCTAAATTGCAAAATGAGACACTTTCATTCTGTCCCTAGTTTTGCCATAACTAATTTAAGGAAGTCAATACCAAATAATTGCTGTGATTTTGAGCAAGCAACTGTCCCTCTCTAGACCTTAGTTCCATCTGAAAACAACAGTGCTGGCTAGATTCTTGGTTTTCAAAGTGTGTTGTTTTTTTGTTTGTTTGTTTGTTTTGTTGTTTTTTTTAATAAGAGCATAAGTGTTATCAGAGAGTTTATGGAAATGCAGAATTTAGGTCCTCACCCAGACCTAACAAATGAATCTGAATCAACATCTTAACAAAATCCTCAAGGGATTTGTATGGGGGAGGGGGGGAACTGAGAAGCACTGAACTAGATTATCTATAGATCTCTCTTCAGCTCCAAGGGGTGATGCTTCATGATGAATCTTTTACAGAGTTGAATCATTAAAGGCATTGGCCTAATTCAATTAGCCTCTGATAAAATAGAATTAACTTCTTTCACTTGAACTTCTTTATTACTACAGACCCTATACATAGTCAGAGATCACCCTGGAGGACATGATGACATCATGGCCATCTTAATGTCATCTCTTAGGACCAGTTACAGAAATGTGAATATTAAATCAAGAGAAAAGGAGAGAGAAAGCATCTGCAACAGCAATGAAGTGCCATTTATGAAATGTTTCTACATGTGTCACACCCTGTACTAAGCTTCTTTATTTAAACCTTCATATAAAATAGGTAATTTATCCCTTCTTTAGAGATGAAGAAATTGAGAGCTAGAGGTTAAGATACTCTGAAGGATAAACACCTAGTAAGTGGTAGAATTATGATTGTAACCATGGTCTGTGTAACTACAAAGCCCATCTTCCAAGGGTACATATATACATTCAAGAAACGTTTATCATCGTAAATTTAGTTGAGCCATTATTTGTATTTTCATTATGTTAATATGACATTAAATCTGTCTCTATGCAAATTTCCTAGTAAGAACTACTTATATCATGTCTCTTAGTCTGTAGGAGAGAAAATCCTGAGTGCCTTGGGAATGTAGACCTCACAGTTCCTAAAGAGCACTTGCATCTACTTTAGACTCACTAATAACAATAGAAGAAAACTTTCCCTCCCAAGCTTTTGAGAACATAGGCTTTGTTTTCTATACACCTGATGGAGAAGATGGTCTTCACATTGTTTGGGATCACTCACTGAAAATCCTAATGAAGGAGTCATAAATTCAATTGTTTGTGGCACGAAGAATGTTGGACTTACCGTTGAAACATTCGGATTCCACATGTAGCTCTCTCACAAATATTATGTGACTTAGACACTTCACCCCATTCCTCTGAAACTGCAGTAAGATCTCCCTAAAAACAAGGGTTACTAAGCCTTCCCTTGCCTACCACATAGTACTGCTCTGGGAGACCAAGAAAATAAAAAGTATGTGAATTTACTTTATAAGCTATATAGAGCCACATAAAAGTATCATGTTACCAAAAAAAAAATCATGTGTGGTGGCTTCAGACTGTGAATTTAGCTAAACCGGCATTGCATTCCTACAATTCCATTCCCTGTGTGTTTCCATGTTAGGTTTGCCACAAGAAATATTTGAGTTAGGTTTGAAAGGCAAAGTGAAACATCAGCCATTCCATAAGCTAAAATTGATGCAGGCCACAGGCACTGTGGTGATTCATGTCCATGGTTGGTGATCTCTTGCTCCACTGATGTCATGGTACAGCAGCTGGGCCTACAGCTTATTTCACTTATTGGAATCCTACCCCTGGGCTTAGTACATGTGCAGCTAAGTGGTGAAAGACACCAGCTTTTCCTGTAGGTCATTTTCATCATCAAGGTTGGAGTTGGTGGGAGACAAAAATGTTGTTGTTGTTAGGTACCTTCAAGTCAGCTCTGACTCACAGCAACCCTATGTACAACAGAACAAAACACTGCCCAGTCCTGTGCCAGCCTCAGAATCTTTGCTATACCTGAGCCTATTGTTGCAGCCACTGTGTCAATCCATGTCATTGAAGGTCTTCCCCCTTTTTGTTAATCCTCCACTTTACCAAGTATGATATCCTTCTCCTGGGAATGTTCCCTTCTGACAGTATGACAAAAGTAGGTAGATATCAGTTTTTCCTAATGGGCTCCACTTGGTTACCAGTAATTCCCATTTGCCCTTGCAGGATCCAGTTTTACCTTGTTCTCCTTGAATTCATAACTTCAGACTGGTTGACCTATAGCAACTATAGACAGGTCCATCTCCAGATGCAAAGAAAACAGCTTTGCATAGGCTTCTCTCACCACATCTCACAATTGTACAAATTCCTAATGATAAATCCCTTATTCTATATCACACACAATTGGTCTTCTCTCATCAAACCCTGATTGACACATAACCAATAACAAAGATAAGAAAACGTAAGAAATGATTTGATTCCTTTTGCAGCTAAATCTTACAATGTTAATTTGCATATTCAAAACAGTTCACGTACTTTGGGAAAGAAACCATATTCATGTTTTATATATCCAAAATCACTCATGCAGACACACGCATAGTATAGCACATAGCAAAGCACCTTGCACATAAGAGTATATAAATATAATGACATGCGTGTATGTAATATTCAAACACACACACACATACGTATTAAATCACTTCAGTTAAAATTTTATCTTAAGTACAGATACATTTTAAAGCTATCAAATCAGGATTTTTTAGTTAAAGCTTTGTCACAAAAACTTGCTTCCAATTATTTGTAAGATTGAACTGAAAAAAAAAAAAAAATTCAACAAAGAAATGGTACACATACACTTGAGAAATGAAATGGTCTTCGTTGCCATAGTTCACATACCCTGACTCTGCCCCTCAGTTGTAGCCCATAGGCTAATCAATACAGTGTTAACAAGAATGTTGAAGGAATAGGAATGAAGATGTATAAATAAGAAAGAGAAGTCAAGAGAGAAGAGTACTACAAATCCATGAAGCACTCTCCATTTGATCTCAGTGCTGGAAATCTAATTTGATTTTCTGTCCAGACACATAAGCACCAACCTCACTACTAGTTCATTCATTTACTTTCTCACCTCCAGTGCACAGGTTAGAGAGCTCAGCACCAGGCTGCTGCTGCTCTATTGGGATCAAAACTCCCTACGCTCATATTGTAATAGCAGCCTTTCAATGTATACCCAAGTAGCTGAGTACATTGTCAGCAACACTTTCCACTCCAACACCCCATGTCTTTTCTAAATGTACAACCAGTACCCTACATGGGTTGGTTCACATCTTTATATTCTAGCTCCTGTCCCCCTCTCCATAGAACAGTGGTTCTTTAAGGGCAGTCTTAGCATGAATATTGACCAAGAATTTGAAGATCCAGAAGGGCTGGAGGACCTGCTTCTCCTTGATATTATCTGTGTGCTCAGAAATAGACCCCTTCACTTCTCTGAAATTCAGATCCTTCATTCATGAAATGGGAATATCTACTTTACAGGATTATTGTGAATACTATATGAGACAGTAAGTGGGAAAATACTCAGTGGAGTGTAAGACAAGGATATTGATGTTGTTGTTATGTGCTGTCAAGTCAGCTCTGACTCATAGCTCTGACCTTATGCACAACACAGGAAAACACTGCACAGTCCTGCACCAGCCTCACAATCCTTGCTATGCTTGAGCCCATAGTTATAGCCACTGTGTCAGTCCATCTCATTGAAGGTCTTCCCCTTCTTCGCTGACCCTCTACTTTACCAAGCATGATATCCGTCTCCAGGGAATGGTCTCTTCCTACAACACAGCCAAAGCAGGTGAGACAAAGGCTGGGCATTCTTGCATCCAAGGAGCATTCTGGCTGCACTTCTTCCAGGATAGATTTATTAATTTTTCTGGCAGTCTATGATATTTTCAGTGTTCTTGACCAATACCTCAATTCAAAGGCAATATCTTTTCTTCAGTCTTCTTTATCCATTGTCCAGCTTTTATATACATATGAAAAACAAACCAAAAAACCAAACTCACTGCCACCAGTCAATTCTAACTCATAGCAACCCCTCCTTGGGTTTCCAAAGTGGTATCTCTACAGAAGTAGATTGCCCATTCTTTCTTCTGAGGAGTGGCTAGTGGCTTTGAACTGCTAGCCTTCTGGTTAGAAGTCAAGTGCCTTAGGCACTACATATGGCTTTTGTCAGGCCCACCTTAGTCTACAAAGTGACATCTTTGCTTCTTAATACTTTAAAGAGGTCTTTTGCAGCAGATTGGCCCAGTGCAATATGGCATCTGACTTCCTGGCTCCTGCTTCCATGGGTGTTGACAGTGAAGTCAAGTAAAATGAAATCACTGGCAACTTCAGTCTTTTCACTGTTCATTATAATGTTGCTTATTGGTACAATTGTGAGGATTTTCATTTTCTTTATGTTGTGGTATAATTCTTACCAAAGAAAGTAGTCTATGATCTTCATTAGTAAATGCTTCAAGTCATCTTCACTTTCAGAAAGCAAGGTTGTGTCATCTACATTTCACAGGTTGTTAATGGTTTCTCCCTCAATCCTGATGCTGTTATTCTTCATATAGTCCATATTCTCTGATTATTTGCTCAGCATGCACATTGAATAAGTATGGTGAAAGCATACAACCTTGATGCACACCCTTCCTGATTTTCAACCATGCAGTATCCCCTTGTTCTGTTCGAATGACTTTTGCTCTAAGTACCAGTGTCTTGTGAGTACATGTAAGTGTTCTGGAATTCTTATTCTTCATATTATCCATAATTTGTTATGATACATACAGTCACATGTCTTTGCATAGTCAATAAAACACAGGCAGACATCTTTCTAGTATTCTTTGCTTTCAGCTAAGATCTATCTGACATCAGCAATGATATCCCTTGTTCCACGTCCTCTTCTGAATCCAACTTGCATTTTTGGAAGATCCCTGTCAATATACTGTTGCAACTCTTTATGAATTAGCTTCAGCAAGATTTTACTTGCTTTTGGTATTAATGATATTGTTTGATAATTTCCACATTCTATGGGATCACTTTACTTTGGAATGGGCACAAATACGTATCTCTTCCAGTCACCTGGTCAGGTAGTTATCTTCCAAATTTGTTGGCATAAACAAGAGTACTCCAATCCAAGAGCAAGTTTCAGAGTCTCTTCTGACATCTATTTTGGTCTTTTCTTCCTTTCCTGTCTTTTTTTTTTCTTTTCCTTTGTGGTATTTTTATTTTTCTACCTGGGATGTAAACAATGTGTCAGAAAAATCAATTACATTGAAACACTCCAGTCAATTGCAAAACAGAGGGCTGGTGGGCATGGAGAGAGAGGTGTGTGGAAATTCCAGACCAGCTTCCCCAAAGGAACTTATGGTGCAAACCCACCACCTGAGGGTGCTCCAGACAGGGTGAGGCAGAACCATGAAGTGCAGACTCTGACAGCAGGGTTAAGAAAGACCAGTCACAACATGGGTTGCTGCTGAGCATGAGTTTATTGGCTTCTTTCCTCATGCTTGCTGATGCCTGATAAAGATGATCAGCCCATTGGTGGAAGAACAATGGGAGGTCACTGGGGGTGCTGCCATCAAGCTCAGGCTCAATTTTCTTAGCCAGATGTTTCCCCAACTCCGTTCCCCATTATTCAAAGTTATTGGTGTCCCAGATGATGTTCTGCATGAAGATCTTGTGCTTATCATAGCAATCAAGGCTCCAGGAATGGTGTGAGCTTGGTAAACACAATGGAATTTGTTGGGCAATTTCCTTCAAAGGCCTTATGTGGCAACAGCTGCTCAAAGTCCTCCACACTCTTTCCTGCAGCCTGAAGCTTCTTCCAGGCTTTTTCTACTGTTTTCCCTTCATCAAGGCCTCAGTGTGGGATAAAAAGTTGGCCAGAAGGATTTTATGAAGCAACCCCTTTTGTATAGGGTGCTGGACCTGAACTGGGATAAGGAAGTCATAGGGTACATCCTGGTGCCTTGGTGGATAAGCTGGTAGAAGGCGTGCTGGCCACTGGTCCCTGGCTTCCCCTACAAGATGGATCCTGTCTGGTGGTACACACGGGTGCCAGATGTGGTGATGTATTTCCCATTAGACTCCATGCCACCCTGCAAAGGCAGCAAAGTCGTGCAAGCACTGGTCAGTAGGGCAGCATGGCTTATGGCTGGCGCCCAAAGAAGTTGATGCACCAGACACCCAATAGAGCCAGCAGACATGGGTGTTCCTTTCTAGGGGTGAAGTATGGAGGTGCTGGTTCATCCAGTGAGTCCCTGAGAGCAGCTGCTCAAAGTTGTTAAAACCCTCATGCAGGGCAATGGAGAGTCTGATGGCTGACCACAGCTAGCATGGTTCTCCTACCCAATCCCAGAACTCAAATATGTTTTGAAAGTCAATTCTAAACTCATTCATTTTTATCATGTTGGTAGACAGAGCAACAAAGTGCTTCACAATCACTGAAGGAGCCTCCGCTGACATGAGGTACCACTCCTTTGCCATCTCTGCATTCTCCTAGGTGTGAAAGTCTTGGAGGCAATGATGAACAAGGAGGACTCAGGGTTCAGGGAGGCCAAGGTTTTGGCAATGTGGGTCCCATCAATGTTGGAAACAAACCAGACATGGTGACTACCAGAAGAGTATGGCTTAAGGGCTCCAGTCACTCTGAGGGGTACCAGGTCAGAGCTACCTACATCAATGTTGATGATGTCTGTAATGGTCTTGCCTGTGTAACTCTTCCAGTTACCACCTTGGACACACTGGCAGAAAGACTTCTAGCATCAAATCCTTGCCATCCACCAGAACGGCTGTGTTTGATCAGTTCCACAAAGCCAGATATAATATTGCCCAGTCCTTGGTGAAGTTTATATTCTTGCCATTAAAAACGTGCTCCTGGGTGGTCTCCATATCCCTGGATTTGGCCATGTCCATCAGCATTGGCATCGTATCCTCTGTCACAAAGTTCTTTGAGTAATCAAGCAGAATCTGTCCATGGTTGGTGTTAAGGGTCAAACTGAAACCCTTGAAGCGCTCCTTGTCAGAGTCAAAAAGGCACCACAGGTTGAGCCATTGCTGCAGCTTCTGGAACTGTGGTTCCAGGTGAGCAGCCATGGTGCAACCAGTTTGGTACACGACCTCGAACTTTTTTAGGAGGAAAAGGAAGAAGGAGGTGGATGGCACATAGTGAGACCTTTTTCTTGTCTTTTTAATGACAATTTGCTTTCTTCATGTATGATGTTCTTGATGTCATCCCACAATTCATCTGGTTTTTGGTCATTGGTGTTCAATGCATCAAACTTATTTTTCAGATGGTATCTAAATTCAGGTGGGATATAATCAAGGTCACATTTTGGATCTCCTGGACTTGTTTGAATTGTCTTCAGCTTCATCTTGAACTTGCATATGAGCAACTGATGGTCTGTTCTATAGTCAGCTCTTGGTCTTGTTTGGCTGACGATATTGGGCTTCTCCATCACCTTTTCCCACAGATGTAATTGATCTTATTCCTGTGTATTCCATCTGGAGAGGTCCATGTGTATAGCCACTGTTTATGTTGTTGAAAAAAGGTATTTGCAATGAATAAATCATCGGTCTTGCAAAATCCTATCATGCGAGCTCCATCATCATTTCCATCACCAAGGCCATATTTTCCAACTACCAATGATTCTTGCAGCTTTTCCATTCCAATCACCAATAATTATCAATACATCTTGACTGCATGTTTGGTCAAGTTCAGACTGCAGAAGTTGGTAAAAGTTTTCAGTTTCTTTGTTTTGGCTTTGGTAGTTGCAGGTTAGGATATTTTTTAAAAAAAGATATTAGGATTTTTTAAAAAGAAATGTTATATAGTATTGAAGAGCAGAAACTTTGGATTAAGACAGGTCTGGTGATGAGTCCTGGTTCCATCACTAATTGTGTAACCTCAGGTAAGTTATTAAACCTCTCAATTTCAGTCCTTCTAGAAAGTAATGAAACTGCTAAGGTTTCTGGGAAGATTAAATAAATTAATTTATATAAAGAATTTGGCACAGTGCCTGGCACTTATTGATAAATGTTAGCTTTCATTATTACCACTTAATCCAATGCTCCAACACAGCCATACACATTTGCATACACATACACACACAGCAGATATTTTCAAAACAAAACTCAAAGGCTACTTTACCCGTGTAACAAAGTATTTCCGTGACATGTAAGACCTGTGGTAAGGATTGGGGTAGAATGTTGTTTCAGTCACACTTGGTTGTCTTGAAATCTGCCCTGTTGCTGAGTTCTTGCCTAGGTCACCCTCTTCTGTGGACAGGTGATCAGTCTCAGAGGGCTCGTCATCTCCCTCTTGCTTCAGAGACACAGGCTGGAAATTGTCAAAACTTCTATCTGTTGACATTTCTTCAGCCTAAGAGAAGGGAAGAAACCATCTTCTCATTAAAGAAAAACAAAACAAGCAAACAAAAAAACTTGTGTCATAACTGTGACAAAACAGGCTAAGATGAGTAAACGATGTTCCTGAAACTGACAAACTGCCACATCTGAAAAAACAGAGGCCCTAATAGATCCACCTTCCTAACATAGGATCCTAAATACCAACCATGATTCTGTATAGCCATTTCCAATGGGGGGAAGCAGAAACCCTTTAGACAGAGAAAAAGAACCTGCAAGTCATTCCATTTCTCATCTTTAATCCCAGGAGACAAGAAGCTGAACAAGGGAAAGCAGTATGAAATATTTATCAAGCAATTTCTTTCCAAGATTTCATAGCCTTTTTACTTGAAAACCTATCACTCTGCAGGCATACTTGAGGATAAAAAGCCATGAACGTATACCTTCTCGCTTGCTCCTTGCATTAGATTTAGAGTAGTAATAGGACACAAAGGTACTTAAAATTGAGCATAATTTTTAACTAAAAAATCCGATTCTAAAAATGTATCCTAAGGAAATAATTTAGATAAATGTAAATATATATATATATATATATATATATATATAGTAGTTCATTTTAATCTATTGTCAAATAGCAGAAAAATGTACATGTCTAATAACAAAACATTGTGTATAATAGTAACATTAGACAACTACACAATATTGTGTCTAATAGCAAAAATTTCTAATGGAACTAAATATCAGCAGGAAACTAGCTAAATGAAGTATGGTATACTATAACCATTCCTCGGAAGGAAGGTTGGGCAATCTACTTCCGTAGTGATACCATCTCAGAAACTCAAAGAGGGGTCGCTATGTGTGGTAGTTATGTTTGTGTGTCAATTTGGCTGGGCCTAGTTCAGCAGCTGGGCAGCTGGTGGTAGTTATTCCCTATGATGACACTGGCAATCAACTCCATGGTGGGATCTAACACAAGCAGCTGAGTAACTGCCTTCGGGATGTGTTCTGCTTCCTGTATATAAGGAGAAGCTTTGAGAATGGTATCTAGCCTATGGCATGCTTGGACCTTGCATGTAGCCATGTCGTTGCTCAGCAGCCTGCTACGGTCTGCTGACCTTGGGACTTACGATGGACTTAAGTTAACGGCCTGCCTTGTGGTTTGGTAACATCAGGACTGTGCCTTTTTACTTGTCAACCTTGGGGTGTCTCAGTCTCAGCAGCTAGCAACTGTCTGAGTGAAGAAACACCTCTAGCTCCAGTGGGCCAGGAGCAGGAGGCAGAGCTGGACTCCGAGGTTGAGGGGCTTTCACCCAGCCCTTAGAGCCTGGCACTTTGAAGTTGGACTTAAAGCCTCCAAATTGTAAGAATAAACTCCTGTTTGTTAAGGCCATCTCATTTGTGGTATATTTCTGTCAGAGTGGCACTAGGTAACCAGAACACTGTGAGTCGGGTCTGACTCTATGGCACATAACAACAACATATATAAAACACAGTGTAGCCATTAAAAATGTGAACATATATTTTTATCATGGAAACATGTCCCAAATATATTATTAATGGACAAAGTAAGTTAGAAAATATGATAAATAATATTACTCAATTTTGTTAAAAGAATGCAGGAAGAAAAGCAAGATGGGATATAGAGAAGGAAGGAAGGAGAAAGGAAGGAAGAAAGATATTATACCTGTCTTTGAGCACGCGTGCGTGCGTGTGTGTGTGTGTGTGTGTGTAAAGTGTGAGAGAGAGAGTGAGAGGAAGAGAGAGAGAGACCAGATGATGCAATATTTAAATGCCTGGCTGCTAACAAAAAGATTGGAGGTACATATATATTAGATTTTTCCTAACCTTTGTCATATCAAATATATATGCTACGTTCATCTGTGATTCAGATGAACACATGAGACACACAGTGTTGGCTAAGCAAAAAACCTAAACCAAACCCACTGCCATTGAATCAATTCCCACTCATAGTGACCCCATTGGGTTTCCAAGGCTATAAATCTTTATGGAAGTAGATTGCCTCATCTTCCTCCCACAAAGCAGCTGACGGGTTTGAACAGTTGACTTTCTGGTTAGCAGCCAAATGCCTTACACAATGAGCCACAAGCTCCTTTGGTGGCTTTGACTAAGTAAAAGCCATTATTATTATTATATATATAAACCCAAACTCACCACCATCGAGTCGATTCCGACTCATAGCGACCCCTCCTTGGGTTTTTGAGGCTGTATCTCTATGGAAGTAGATTGCCCCATCTTCCTTCCCTGGTGAGTTTGAACTGCCAGCCTTCTGGTTAGCAGTCAAAGCAAAAATGAAACTCTCTAACAAGAGTCTACCACACATACAGTGTGAAATGGGTTAGAAAAAGTCTGGAAAGAAGAAAACTAAAATATTAAGACTGGTTATATCTGGATAATAGGGTTACAGGTGATTTTTACTTTTTGTTTTAATGAGTTTCTAAATGATTACAATAATCCTGTTAAATACATAGATTTTTCCACTGACTTCATTAGTAGCAGCTGAGCTGCTTTAACCACTGTACCAGCAGGGATCTTTGTAAAATAGAAGACACATGCTAGCTTTATGGACCTAAGTCAGGTTGCCATTGTTAAGCTGAAGCCTAGAGTAAGCACACTGCCAAGGTTACACTGCAGGAAGGACAAGCTTCACTGAATAACTATGAATACTATCTTATTCTCAGGACTGCCCCCAGTGTTCTTAATCAGACAAACGTGGTTTTAATTCAGCTCAGTGTTCTGTGTTCATTTGGGACACCAGAAAGTGAGACAAAGCCCCTGTCCTCACTTGGAAGAAGCGATCAACTGGTTAGAGTGACAGAGGTATAAATAGTATGACAATAGAATGTATTGCCTGTACCTGGGTACTTTGGAGCATGAAAAAGTTCCTATTAAAAATATGCCATGAAGAGAGGAGTAAACTGGGACTGTCTCAGGCAAATATGGGTAAATATGGTCACCCTGCAGAGTTTGAGTATCAGAGAAATCACAGTTGCTTAGGGGGCAACAGCAGCTCACAAGTAAGTGGCTCTCTGCAATTCACACATGTTTTATCTCATCTGCTCCTCCCAGCAACTCTGGGAAGAAGGTTGGTGCAGTGAATTACTTTTCTGTGGCCTTTCTAGCCATTGTCTTGAAACCTCCACAAAATGATTGCCTAGAGCTATGCAAATAAGGCTGGTGAAACCCTTGCAAGGATTGGACAGTTTACTATGACTATGCAAATAGGGTGACTGTCATCCACCAAAGGAATTGGTCAGTTTTGCTCTGGTTGTGTCGTGCCTAAGGCATTTGACTGCTAACCAGAAGACTGGTGGTTCAAACCCACCAGCCACTCCTCAGAAAGAAAGTTGGGCAATCTACTTCCATAGTGAAACCCAAGGAGGGGTTGCTATGAGTTGGATCTGACTTGATGGCAGTGAGTTTGGGTTTTTTTGGCTCCGCTTAAAAAGGCTAATCCCATCAAGGTTCAGGGGTACCTCATTACCATCAAGAAGAGTCTGGAGTAGAGTGCCACCTTTGAACCTAGGACCTGGGGTCTTTGCACTGAGTCCTTCCTAGACCCAGAACAAAGAGTGAATGCAGAAGATGATGAGAGATAGCAGTGATGAGCCTACATGGCCCATGAAGAAAGATCTAAGCACCTTTGGGCAGGAGGCTTGCCAGCAGAGCTAAAAGAGTTGTAGTGCTTGTGCAGCACGAGAGAGAGGGAGAGTGGCCCTAGTGTGCCATGACAGGGGTTGCACATCTCCCTCGATAATGGGCAGCCGGGGCCCATGTAGAATGGCAGCAAGAGACTCCACAAACCTGAGTAGTATGGTGAGTACCAGATGCAGAGGCTTAGAAGGGCCCAGTGGCAGAGACTAGAGATATCCTGTGTAGGAGTCTTCCAGCTGGTAGCAAGGCCCACTGAGGCCCAGAGACAGAAAAGAAGTCTCAGGCAGCTGGTGGTAGCTAGAAGCAGCAGTGACATGAATACAGCATCAGACCTGCACCACAGCATGCCTGCCCAGCAACACAAGAATGAACATGGGTAATTTGCAGAAGGGTAAGGATTTTCCCTTTGGGAATCTTTTACATTGTTGTATAGCTTAAATTCTGGGCCACTTGAGTTGTGGAGGCGTAGTGCCTAAGGCATTTGACTGCTAACCAGAAGGCTGGCTGTTCATATTCATCAGCCACTTCTCAGAAGGAAGGTTGGCCAATCTACTTCTGTAGTGATACTGCCTCGGAAACCCAAGGAGGGGTCGCTATGAGTCGGATCCGACTCGACGACAGTGAGTTTGGTTTGGTTTGGTTTTGAGTTGTGGAAGGCTATGGACTACAGTGGGAGCCCAAACTCCATTTTGAGTCTTAACATGAGTTAAGATGCCATTTCTGACCTTTAAACCAACATTGTGACTATGTATAAATAAGGTTCAGGACAAACCCTATAGAGGGGCAGTTTGCCCTCAGGAAGAGTGTGGTTGAAATTAGGTTATGCTCACAAAAAGACTTAAGGAAATTGCCTGTTTCCTCTTCTAAATTCCATTAGATTTGGGGGTCCTGGTATTGTCTTGTAGCCACCTTGTGGCTGGGAGTCAGACCACATGTCATGAGTATACTCTGAGCACCACATAGCCACGTGGTTCAGCCCCAGAACCAATCCTGTAAACCTTTTTAAATTTTCAATTATGTGCTTATCCCAATCACAGTCCTTTCCCTGCTTGTGTAGTCCCACCTTCAACAGTGCATTGATCTGCCTCCTAATCATGATTTTATGTTGATTTCCTTAGTTTGCAATCATATATAATTAGCCCTTTGGCCAAGAATCAGTGGACTCCATAGCTTTCTGTGTATGTGCTGATGATTTCCCTCATCTTGGATAATTGTCTTTATTTTGATGCTGTCAAAGGCTTAATAAAAGTGTCTCTGGTGAATATATTTGAATCTAGGGTCTTTTTTTCCCCTATTACATTGTTTAACGTTTGCTCCTTATAAATAATAATAATAAAGGCTTTCGCTTTCTCAGTACTGTGTAAGTGTCCTGTTTGTCTGGCTCAGTTACAGATGAGCATAACATTCATAAAATGATTGATGCCAGTGAGTGTATGTGTCTCATTCCTAGCAGTCCAATGGCTGCCTGGAGTTTGAGGCACAGCCTGTCTGCATGTGCAGTGCAGATAGACAGATATGTACAACAAAGCAAACCAAACTCACTGCTGTGGAGTTGGATCCAACTCATAGCAACCCCTCCTTGGGTTTCTGAGGGAGGCAGTATCACTTCAGAAGTAGATTGCCCAACCTTCCTTCGAGGAATGGCTGGTGGGTTTGAACCACCAGTCTTCTGGTGAGCAGTCAAATGCCTTAGGAACTAGGCCACCAGCGCTGGTGATTAAATTATCCCCATATTTCTGAGGATCACAGAGTTAATGGGGCCCACACATGGATATACCTGGATAGTGATGACAGCTCCTGGACTCCCAGCCAGGACTCCCAACATGGATTCCCAAACCCCCACTCCCAACTTCCAGCCATCATGAGGCCACACTACTATTCTACAACAGGATGGGCTTCTCTGAGTTTTCTGGTAATTTTTAAAACTTAGATTTACAAAATGCAGAGACTGGCCTGTGAAGATACAGAATATGGAGAAAGTGTGTGTGTGTGTGTGTGTGTGTGTGTGTGTGTGAGATCAGTGAGGCAGTTTGACCTCCCTGGCAGCTACATGCTCTATTAAGGCAGGTCTGCCACCTCTTGCTACAGTGGGTGCTGGCAGGAAACACATTTCTAAAGTTCCCTTTAACCTGCAAAGGAAAGCTTGTGCCTCTGGGGAAGGAAAGCCTGCTTCTGTATTTGCAGCACTGTGAACACACGCCTAACAACAGACATCTGCGAGAGGCTCCTGTGCCTGGAAAACAGAGGGAGGATTTAATTAGCGCTGTTTCCTCTCCCTCAGGCTGTCTGTTCTGGAAACACTCGGGGAGCCAGAGTGCTCCGAAACATAGCTGTTTGAGATCCAGGAAACAAGGAAATTCTCAGAACAATTTAAATGCTTACAGCCTTGAATAGTGGGAGAGTGAAGCAGAGCCAGCCCAATCAAGAAGGATTCCAGCTCTGTTCTAGTCAGTGGGACTTCTTTGCTAAGGCACCAAATGCAACCTCTTCAACAACTTGTTCATATGAAAGAAGTGCCCCACCTCATTCTTCACTGCCCCCCCAACAGGCAATTTCTTTATTCCCCAATCAGTCAAAAATGCCCTCTGCATAAACAGACTCTATAACCATGAAATACCAAAAGCATATTAATAAACAAACAAAACACACTGCTGTCAAGTCAGACCCAACTCACAGCGACCCCTCCTTGGGTTTCTGAGGCGGTATCACTACAGAGGTAGATTGCCCAGTCTTCCTTCTGAGGAGTGGCTGGTGGGTTTGAACCACCAGCTTTCTGGTTAGCAGGTAAATGCCTTAGATACTGCGCCACTAGAGCATATTAATACTAGTAACAAATCCAGTCAAAGTCAAATGTTTCCATTGCATGTATACAGATAAATTATGCCTTTGCAACACACCCATGCAGTCATTAAGATCTAAAAAGTATTATTGTTTCCGTGAGATCCTGCCAGTGAATTTATCTCAGTATTTAATGTTCAAGAGAGTAAAAACAGCACAATTTCTAAGGGAAGCAAATGGTCAAGGCTTAGAAAAAAACAAATCATATCTATACTTTTTGATCTAATCTCACTCCAGAGAATTCATGAAATGAAAATTATCTTAAAGAAGATAGAAATATTAATTGCTTATTCTGGGTGCATCCAGAACTCTAAAGGAAGCTAAGGCCTTTTCCTGAGAAGGTATGTTGTTTGTTGTTATTGTTATGTGCCATTGAGTCAGACCCTACTCATAGCAACCCCTCCTTGGGTTTCCAAGGCAGTATCACTACCGAAGTAGATTGCCCAATCTTCCTTCTGAGGAGTAGCTGGTGGTTCAAACCCCACCAGCCTTCTAGTTAGCAGTCAAATGCCTTAGGCACTACTCTAGCAGACCTCCTGAGAAGGTACTGTTGTGGTTGTTGTTATGTGCCGTCGAGTCAGACCGGACTCATAGCGACCCCTCCTTGGGTTTCCAAGGCAGTATCACTATGGAAGTAGATTGCCCCTTCTTCCTTCCCGGGAGTGGCTGGGGGGTTTGAACCGCCAGCGTTCTGGTCAACAGTCAAGTGCTTTAGGCACTACGCTACCAGAGCTCCTAGGAGACTTAAAACCTTACCCAGAGGTGTTCTCAGAGACATAAGAATTTTATTGTGCAGAGAGGATAGCAAAGTAAAATAGCTAAGTATAAGCAAGGAATTTGCAGTATGAAAGCAGGGTGACTTACTATAGGTCTGCAGACAGCCTGTGTGGATCAGCAGCAGTAGCAGCAGGCTGGTCAGGATCCCAGTGACTGCCCCCTCTCCTCAGCCAGGAATATTTATACCTGGGTTTGAGGAACTGGGGAAGGGGGCTACATGTCTGCTTTTCAGACAGGATGGTGCCCACCCCTACTAGAGGGGGCCCTGGATAATGTCTTGTGACTTAAATGTTCTGATAAGGTGTTGCCCTCAGCCAGTTAATGGTCTATCACTACTTAAAGAATGAGTTTCGGGTTAACTAGGAAAACAAGGGAAGTGAGTTAGAAAAAGTTACAGAAGTACTTCTTCCTTTACCAAACAAGATACAGTCGAGGAGCCATTTTGGGGAGCTCACAGCTGTGCCCCATACACTGTTGTTGTTGTTGTTATGTGCCGTCCAGTCAGACCTGACTCATAGTGACCCCTCCTTGGGTTTCGGAGGCAGTCTCACTAGAGAAGTAGATTGCCCAACCTTCCTTCTAAGGAGTGGCTGGTGGGTTTGAACCACCAGCCTTCTGGTTAGCAGAAACAAACTAGAAACCTAAGGATCAAGGAATGAATGAGTATATTCAACTGGCATTTTGCAGATATTTGAAATAATATCCATTATCATTGTAGCAGCATTGGAATAAAGAAGGTACCTTCTTAAGTGGGAAAAAAAAAAGCAGAAAGCAAAAATATTTTTGCTAATAATGGCCATTTGAATAAGTTTTACATTGACAGATACAGAATATGGAGAAAGTGTGTGTGTGTGTGTGTGTGTGTGTGTGTGTGA
>NW_006921619.1:14298692-14299700 GCF_000298275.1 Orycteropus afer afer | reverse complement strand
CTTGACTGCTAACCAGAAGGCTGGCAGTTCAAACCCACCAGCCACTCCTTGGAAGGAAGGTTGGGCAATCTACTTCCATAGTGATATTGCCTCGGAAACCCAAGGAGGGGTCGCTATGAGTCGGGTCCGACTCGACGGCACATAACAAGAACAACAACAGAAGGAAAATATTTCTATTAATGGAGATAGTTGAATTGTAAGTGAACTTTTGCTTTAAAAAAATTAAATTGCATTAGTGCTACCTTTGTAATAAAAGATAAAAAAGACAGACATCCAAGCTGACATGAGGAAAGGAGAATGATGGATGAGCATATATAAGTTTGCTCATAACTCATGAGCATATATAAGTTTGGCAGATGATGATTGGAAAGAAAGAGAAAATAAATAAATTGATGAATGAATGCCAATAATAAGTTGTTTCTGTTACCTCTACTTTGGTGAGACAAAAAGAATTCTATAGGGTATTGGAGTGTAAATTCTCTCTCTCTCTCTTTTTTAAATTGTGATTTGGGTAAAAACTTACAGAGCAAATTCACTTTCCATACAGCAGTTCACATACACTTTATCTCATGACATTGACCACAATTTACCACAATGCAACAGCTCCCCTCACACTTCCTCCCCATAGTTACCTCTTCCCTGTGTCCATCCCTTCATGCACTCCTGCCCCCTGAGCTGTCTCCCTGTGCATAAGCACCCTTTCTTTCCCCCATGATTGTTCTCTCCAAGGAGTGTATATACCTCAGGTAAATGTTCAACTCATATGCTTGTCTTTTGTTTGGCTGGAAGTCAAAGGTGTGGGTATAATTCCAGACCTGAAGGGCAGTTAGGGGCCATAGTCTCAGCGGTTCTACCAGGCTCTATCAGACCAACAAACATGGTCCCCACCCCCTTTTTTTTTCTCCAAATGAGTTTGAGTTTTGTTCCACATTGTTCTCCCTCTCTATCAAGGATCTCCTACATAGATCCCCTTCCAAGTGGATGACAGTGGTAGCTGGGCACCATCTA
>NW_006921619.1:14296555-14297177 GCF_000298275.1 Orycteropus afer afer | reverse complement strand
TTGCATTGAATGTATAGATTGCTTTGGGTAGAATTGACATTTTCACAATGTTCAGTCTTCCTATCCACGAGCATGGGATGTTCTTCCATTTATGTGGATCTCTATGGTTTCTTGAAGCAGTTTTTTATAGTTTTCTTTGTGGAGGTCTTTTGTGTCCCTGGTAAGATTTATTCCCAAGTATTTTATTTTTAGGGGTAGCTATTGTAAATGGTATTGATTTCCTTATTTCTTTTTCAGCAATCTTTTTGCTGGTGTAGAGCAATCCAACTAATTTTTGGATGTTGATTGTGTATCCTGCCATGATGCTAAATCTCTCAATTAGTTCCAGTAGATTTTTTACTGAGTCTCTTGAGTCTTCCAGGTATAGGATCAAATCATCAGTAAATGGGGATAGTTTGACTTCTTTCTTACTAATTTGGATGCCTTTGATTTCTCTTTCTTGCCTTATGGCCCTGGCTAGGACTTCCAGTACAGTATTGAACAGTAGTGATAGCGGGCATTCTTGTCTGGTTCTTGTTCTTGAGAGGAATGGTTTCAGTCTCTCTCCATTGAGAGTAATGTTGGCTGTTGGTTTTGCATAAATGCCCTTTATTATGTTGAGGAATGTCCCTTCTATCCCTAT